>NC_138976.1:9586586-9729086 GCF_964341445.2 Mesoplodon mirus | reverse complement strand
TGAAATGATGGAGCCACGAAGCTTAGTTAGTGCCCTGTGTTTGCACCTCATTCTCTCAGGTCAAGCCTTCATTGTGTTACAGTGTTGTTCTGTTAGAGAGGCTACTACTGTACAATCCAGCTACTGCAGATTTCTAATCTGCTTATTTATAATTCAGAAGCTTGCCTATATATTAATGAACCCTTAATGAGCTGTTGAAAATGCCTGAATTACAGTCAGATTATTAAGCTCAAACAGCCCCATAATCATACCATTTGAGTGGGCTTTTAGGTACTTTTCACATCTGCAGCTTAGTATTGTGAAGGGTATGCGTTTGTTCGGAGAAAGCTTTGTAATAATTTTGACCCGTAATTTATTTATTGCCCTTCGAATGCAGTCGTCTATGCAGATGCTCTCTCCCATTATATGTGGGGCAGGTGCACAGCATGTTGAAAGACAGCTAATTAGGATTTGCTGAAAGATATGAAAAAACTGTGGGCTTATAACAAAGCCAAGTTCATTGTTAAACAATGTTTTACTTTGTTTATATGATTTGTCTAAATCTTAGGGATACTGAAATGAATGTTGTAGTTATAAGTAGATTCCAAATTGGGTTGTTGTTTTTTAACTTTGTAATGCTGTGATAACCAAGGAGCCTAGATGTAAAACCTCTGAAAATATCCCAGTGTATGTTTTGGATTAAAAACAACAATGTTCAATTTTTTTTTTTTTTTTTTTTTTTTTTTTTTTTTTGCGGTACGCGGGCCTCTCTGTTGTGGCCTCTCCCGTTGTGGAGCACAGGCTCCGGACACGCAGGCTCAGCGGCCATGGCTCACAGGCCCAGCCGCTCCGCGGCATGTGGGATCTTCCCGGACCGGGGCATGAACCCGTGTCCCCTGCATCGGCAGGCGGACTCTCAACCACTGCGCCACCAGGGAAGCCCAACAATGTTCAATTTTTAAATTATTGTTTTCCCAAGTTTCAGTTTAAAGATATCAAGATCTTTTGATAACCACACAGTTTGATTCATTCTGGCTCTTATAAATTTAGGTTCACGAAGATGTTTATAGTGCCCAGAGGAGTGGGTGTTATGACTGGAAGCCATCATAACAGAAGGTGTGACTTTGGCAGGTTAGTAAGCTAAGTAACAGTGAGGTAGGTAGGATGAGGGATAAAATAGTAATTTGAATATAAAGTAAGAAAATAAATAGAAATATTCAAATTAAAAATAATCTTGGAAACTGGGTATTATTCGTAATCGTGACTGTTTAATAGAGAAAGAAATCCATTCACTTTTCCAACTATAGTTATGAAAATGACTTCAGTGTTGATAAATACCTTCTCAACGTTGCCTAATTGTGAAGTGCTCTAGTACTTTTCATCCAAAGGAATATGAACTTTGTGTTGATTTACTTACGATTTTATTTATTTATTTTTACTTATGATTTTAGAAGTAAGAGTTATTATTCATCACAAGGGGAGAGTGTTATACCAGCTGAAAATACATACTTATAATTATTTTTATATGTGTCCACTACTATTGAGTTTAAGGGCTGTTTCCTACTGGTGTGGTGGTGTTATATACATATTATGTACGTATAAAAGAGCTATAGATGGGAGATTACTTTGTGTCCTTTGCATTTCTTCCTGACAAATTTCCTTCTTCTATCTTCCTTATAGTCTATTTCCTTGTGTATTAGTCATTGAGCATCTTTTCTTGTTTGCCACACTGTTCAGGGGAGTGTAATAACTTTGACTATGTATGTTGATTTACTATTACAGAACCTCACCAATGTCCATAAGGAAAAGATCAATATGTATAAGTACAAGGGGAAAACTAGAAACCCGGAAGAACCTTGAAGGTAGATTAAAAAAATACATTCCCAGGAGAAACATCAATATCTGTAAATACAAAAAAGAAACAACAAATACAAAAATGTGAGCAAAAATTTAGTCTAAAAAGGAGAAAGTTAAGGAACTCCCAAACAAATAATATAAAAATGAAACAGAGTCCAAAGTACAAGATAAGATGTTGCTCATGAGTCCTTACTTCATGCCAAATGCACAGAAAACTTGGTATGTGGAACTACAAGCATTCTAGGCCATGAGATTCTAGGCCATCAGATTTTAAGATCTAACAAAGTGAAGGGAAGAAAATCAAAGATGCTAAATTAAAAATACTAATGTAGCCAATATTTGGCAGTTTCTTCTAGATCTAGAAGAAATAGCAAATACACGTTTGTCTATCTTTAATTATCAGCAATGTGTTGATACCAATTTTATCTTATTTAAGAGAGTTATCTAACTTTTTGGTTCCCTAAATGAATTTATTGTCTTAGTATGTTGTGGTTTTCAACCTTTATTTATTTACCTCTGAATAGGCAACAGATATAATTTTAAATTATTGTGAGTTAGTTTTATTACCCAGTTGAAATTATTCTGAAGTATATTTTTAAGTGAAAGTGACAGCTTTAAAGTGTTTTGAGGGAGGATATTAAAGTTGTTCATCTGAGTTAAGGCAACCAAGAGCTCTGTCATGCTGTGGGTATAATTCAGGGCATCTAGGAATGAAATCTGTTCTTAAAAAGAACTGATGGTTGTTTTAGGTTAGCATATAAAAATCGCAGAGCTGGTGCTCAGTTGAGTACTTGGCAGCTTATAGATGTTACTGTCATGTTAAGTTACACTAGACGCAGAGTGTGCACCACTGTGGATAAACAACAACAGGCACAGACGCAAAAGGCAGACACCAAATGCAGACCTGCAAAATGCCAACTTCCTTCCCCCACCTTCCCCAAGATGCCTTGTAACTAGTATGGGGAACCTGCTTTTAAACAGATTTACGGAGGTTAATTGGGCTGGGATATTTTAGATTATGTTACACATTAATGAAAATGCTGATTTTGAGCTGTCATGACTCCACCGCTTTTTATACCAGATAATTACTTTAAAACTTTGTCTTCTGTGTTGTTGAAAACATCTTGGCAGAAAGCCTGTGACCTGATTAAACCTATGAATTGTCAGCTGTGATCTATAGTACTCAGATGAGGTTGCTGACTGGGCATCACTTAGGAAGTTCTTGATTTAAAAGCAAAATTAGATTGAGACTACTGTGTCCAGCACTGTATTGCCATGTTGATGGTATATTTTCAATACTGTATGTAGTGTCCTGGTTTTATAGTTTGCTGGCAGTTGCTTAACAAATTTATTTAATAATATATATATTTAAAGCATAGCTAATTTACCCTTATAATGTATGTATTTCTCTTCTCTCCCTGAAATTACATGATGGAAAAGCCCATCTAATCCTGTTTATATTCTAATTTTTGGATATAGCTTGTGAATTAATTATGGGATTTTTTTTTTTTTTTTTTTTTTTTTTGCGGTACGCGGGCCTCTCACTGCTGTGGCCTCTCCCGTTGTGGAGCACAGGCTCCGGACGTGCAGGCTCAGCGGCCACGGCTCACGGGCCCAGCCGCTTCGCGGCATGTGGGATCCTCCTGGACCGGGGCACAAACCCGTGTCCCCTGTATCGGCAGGTGGACTCTCAACCACTGCGCCACCAGGGAAGCCCCAATTATGGGATTTTAAATTCTGTTTTTCCAACTGTATGGAGAAACAAAATAACTACCTTTTGATGAGTTTGTTTTATATCCTTGGAATTATTTTTTTTCTTTCTCAAAATCTTGAATTTTTTACCCCTTTCCACTTTTGCTTAAATCATCTAAAACTGGGAAGATTGGCTGTTAGAATATTCTGAGAAGCCAGGGTTACTTTTTTCCAAGGATCCAATATGGGATATATTGAGAGAGGGTCATACTGGAAATTTCACAGAAGTAAGAATTTTCATACTTACTTATGCTTATTGATAAAATGCGAGCAATGAAATTCTCAGAATGAATTGTAGTGCACTGATGTTGTTTGATCATTTACTCAAATAAATAAAATACTCACAATGTTTGTCCTGTTTCTCGCTTCTTCTCTCTGTCTCTCTCTCTCTTCCTTGAAGGTCTCAGCATCAGAGGAGCCCAGGAGGAGGACCCTCCCGATCCCCAGCTAATGAGACTGGACAATATGCTTTTGGCAGAAGGGGTTTCAGGTCCTGAGAAAGGTGGGGGATCGGCGGCAGCAGCTGCAGCCGCGGCAGCCTCTGGAGGTTCTTCAGATAACTCTATTGAACACTCAGATTACAGAGCCAAATTGACCCAGATCAGACAAATCTATCACACAGAACTGGAGAAATATGAACAGGTCAGCAGCCGCCACTCTCATAGTCCTACACAAACCCTCTGTTGCTCTTCTGACAGACTGCGCTAACTAATTCTGAGGGCTGTGAGGGGTAGGTGTTAACAGAAAGAGCAGAATAAATAAGGTCAATGCAAAAATCCAAGTGAATTGTTGGATTCATGAAATGAAGTCCCTTTGCAATTTCAGAGGTGAAGCTAAACCTGTTTTATCCCATCGACTTGTTTTACTCATTCCTCACATTTACATGCCCTTACTACCACACCTGCAGCCATCCTTCCCCTCTAACCTCACTGCTTGGTGCTCGTTAAAGCTCTATATCATTAACAGTTATGCACTGGCCTCGTTCATAGCTATTATAACAACTTTTAAAGGGAAGCATTGCATAGTGAGCTCTGCCTGCTATGCGGTGAGCTACAGAATCCTCCTAGGAATTAATTCTTCAGGATTATGCCAGGCTAAAGGGAGGGAGCTAACTTCATAAAGTAAGCAGGTTCTGGCCTTTCTCTTTGAGGAGACTTCCCAAGATAATTACAGGTTTCCTGGGGCAGGGGACACTAGGCATTGTGTGCTAAATTCCTGATTAGAAAGAAAGTATGCATTAAAAATGCTATTCTCAGCAATTATATTAACTATACTTCTTTGAATCTAAGGTATTTTTGATTTTAAGCCGTATCATGGTGTTATGTACCACCACCAAGAAAAAATTAACTGCCCAATTGAAGTATAACATGCCATTGATAGTAAAATGCTTCCAAACTTCAGAGATGTTAAAATGTGGGGAAAAATAAGTAAGTCTTAGATCCAGTGATCCAGGTAAAATGTTGGTGGTTCATTTTAAACATATTTTAGTTGTTCGTTTAAAAACCTGCTTAGTTTGAGGAATTCTCACTGAAAGGTAATTAAAAAAAATTATTTTGGAAATGTTTAAATGTGCCCAAAATAAAGAAAATATTAAGCTGAATGCTATGAAATTAACAAGTTTTTAGGTCATAAACAGTTGTATATTGGCATTTTTATAGAGTTCAACCTAAAATAAGGAACTGCCTAGATACTCATCATCCAGGTAAATAGTTATCAACATTTTGTCAATCTTATTTTGTCTATCTCCCCTTGCCCCCACTCTTTTTTTGGGGGGTGGGTGGGTAGAGTATTTTAAAATAAGTCCTAGGCATCATGTCATTTCACCCATAAATACTTCACTATGTAGTCAGGCATTTATTAAAGTCCAAACACCTTAGTGTGATGCCCTGGTCAGTTTTAATATTGATTTTTCTTCTAAGTTCCCTGTAAAGTTTCAGTTGTATATGTTATTATTTTCATTGCCTTCTCTAATATTCTGGATGTGGTATTATTAAAAAAATGCTGGATTCTGTCCCAGAGGTGAGTGTGTTTTGAGGAATGGTAGAAAGATTTATGTAGCTTTATGTTAAAATACAATATAAATTAATATTATAAGACATTATCTTTTTTCTGAGTAGGCTTTCTGGGATCTCATACTGTATCTCTAGTCTCATTCATAGGAATAATTTTTGGGAGAAGATATGCAAATAAGAATTTTGGAAAAGTGGTCTTGTGTATATATATGAAAAAAATTGAGCTTTCTGATTTGACATATGAATAATTGAGAGTAAACAAAATAAGTCATGGTTGAAAAGGTTGCCCTGAGCATAAACAGTAGAAAACAACTAATTTGTAGTATAGCCCTAATTGCATAACTTTACGTTAAATACATCTGTACGTACTTACTAAATAAATACTATGAGTCACCTTGCATGGAAAGATCTATAGTATTAGGGGTCAAATGGCTCATCTTTTTAGCTGAGAAATTAAGGTGATTCCTTACTATCTTCTGCCATGTTTCTTCACACCAGCCTCCTTATTTTCTCCCTTCAGCCCTGTTGGAAGTTGGGTGAAACTGGCATCAGTCATTTTCACCAAGGTTTTTGTTTTGTTTTGTTTGCTTTAAAAATACACTGTGCACACAAGTTCTTCATAGACTAATCTACAGTATGTATTTTTGTTTTAAATATCAAACATTTAAAATGTAATCATGAATCTTATTTCTAGATATGTTCAGTAGCCTAATAAAAAACCACTGAATGTATATTTCCTTTCTCATTTTTAACACTTTCAGAAGGAAAAATATAGATATATTAACATGAAATCTATGCAGTATTATGGACAAATAAAGTATCATGACTAGTTGGCTGATTCAACAGAAATTTAGTTTACAATTTTTCTCCTGTAGGTTCTGAATTGTTTTAGAAAGAACATAGCAGCATTTAGTTCTCTTTAGCTGTCTTTGAAGCTGGCTTTTATTGCTCTTCTGTCTGTAGTTCCTAAGTTTGTTCTGATCAGTGAGTTGACATAAGATGATCTTTTCTTTTCATATGTTTGGGATACAGGGCTTTATCTGGGATAGAACTTTCAGGGCTATACTTTGGAGTTACTAGAAGGGCTACGAAGAACTAAGTGAGATGAAGGGGTGGCATTTCTAAACTAGATGGTGGCATTATAATTTACATTTTACAGATGAGAAAATGAGACTTAGGTGAAGTAATTTGTCCAGTGTCACACATCTAGTTAGTGTCAGAATCAGGTTTTGAAATCAGTTTCTGACAGTATGCCTTCTTTTTCCATTGAATTATGCTGCTACTTATGTATGTTAAAGAATAAAATACAACTGAGTAAATTTTAAAGATCTTATTAGCTTCATTCAGCGATTCATGAATTGACCAGCATCTCATCTAGCACATAGAAAGGAGTTCCCAGGAGCTGTACGAAATGAAAGACTCTTACAGGCAGACAAGAGCGGGACGAGGAAGTGGTACTAGCAAAAAAGAGGGTCGGTTGTGGCAAGGTCGCCTTCCCTTAGTTCCTGGCAGAGTCTGTCAGGCAGATGACCTCACGGGTGCTGGCCCAGTAGTTCCAGTTTGACTGGTTTAAGATTACATTCCTAGGAGATGCTGAAACTTGGGGCATAGCAAAAGTGACTCCCTTTTGGGTCTCTTATCTTGTTTTTAACAATTACAGTTTGCGAGTAATTCAGATACTTTCTGATTTTTCTCTTATTTGCCCATGTTGGATTGCATTTGGAATAGGATCAGAGTAGAGATGGAAAAATAAACAACTATTTTAATCACTTTACAGACATTATATTTTTCCTCCTAAAAGTACATGAACATGGGTACTTTGAGTGACAGAAAGCTTATTAGTAAATAGGAAGAACATATATGTTAAGGCTTTGTCAGAAAATTGTGTTGAGTCTTTTACTAAAAGAAATAAACAACATTGGAATTTTAGAGCTGTTCACTCCACTGTGTTTTGCAATGAAGCTGTAATGAAAATGTATCTGAAGGCTGTTTAGATTTAGATTGCCATAAAATTAACAAACACCACCACTGCAGTAAATTAAAGTACCTTATAAACGCAGCCACATTTACAAAGCTAAGCAGACTAGAGCTACAGTTAGAGCAAAATTAAATCCAAGCTGCAAGGCTCAGCTTTCTGTGTATGTTTTAGGAATGGTACTGTTTTTTAAAATCCTGTCCTTTTTTTTTTTCTCCAGAAAATGTCCTTTGATCATGTGTTTACATTACATAGGCTCAGATGTAATGCTTCTTAATGGGAACCATCTAGATTCACTTATAAATGCTTTTGAAATATTAGGCATAGAATATATATTAAAGTAAGATTCTTGAATATTACTATCACCTAAAAGGAAAACCAAAACTATTTTACTTTTGTTGATCCTGACAACCAAGAGGAGTATGATAATTTTTCAAAGCTTGCAGCAACTGTGTTGTAATGCTTTTGTCTTGGTTGCACTGCCTTCCTCTTTAGCTGGGAGGAAGACCTGGTTGCTTCCTTGTCTTCTTGTTGATTAGCTACAAGTTTTTTGTTTTAAAAGGAGGAAAACAAATTTTTTATTTTGTACACACGGGATCCCCATATAATTATGAGACCCAAAGGCAGCCAGGCAATGGAGGCTTATATGGCATCCTGAACTATGGGATGGGACTAGCTACAAGTTTTGAAAAATGTTTTTACTGTATCTTTCAAATACGCTCTTATGATTAAAGGCCCGACTATTAGAATAGGTGAATTCCTAATGAACTTGAGCCAAGGGTCCTGGGAAGCCTGTTTTAAAGAATTGAGGGTCTTGTTTCCTCTACCTCTCTACCAAAGGAAAATGGATACATTGGTTTTTGCAAATGAAATTTGACTTAGAGATTTGTTCTCAGTTAAAAAAGAAAAGATATATATCATGCCTTATGCAGCTCTCCCACTTTGCTTGTACCAGAAGAAGTGCTTGTACACAAGCAATTCACTTCATAATTTACAGCTGCTATAATAGAGATGACATATTGAAAGCTATCTCCTATAATTATATTGAAATACATTTTTGCTGAAGGCAAAAGTGTTGTAAGGGTCCCAACCCTCCCCCAACCATCTGGGAACCTGCTTTCTGAGTTCGCAGATGTCTTTTGAATTCACCTCAAATCAGGTAAAGCACTGGAGCCACGCATGTACACTCAATGTGCTCAAGACCAGTTAGGTACTGTTTAGCTAATAGAGGACTTTCAGATTACAGGGGATTGCAGGGGGAATGGAGAATGAGTGTGCAACCTAAACCACTTAAAGGCATGGCCTTGTGCTTTTTTGAGGCTCTCAACATTGTGTGTTTATATTTGCTGGCAAGATCTCCTTTGCTTGTAAATAATTTTTTTTTAATCAGGTTTTAAAATACTGATGTTATTACATTAGAGATTGTGTAACCCACAAACTCCTAATCCCATTTTGCTATTTTCTTAATAGCAAAAAAAAAAAAAAAAAAAAAAAAGCAGGAAAGGTAAAAGGGTACTATCTGATGTAAACTTTATATTTCATTTTCCCAAGCAAGACTTTGTCATTCATTGCTCCAAGAGAAGGGTTTTACTTCTTGTCGGCATTCATGCTGCGTCTTTCCTTGGCTGGAAGGAGTGTTTGAGTGTTCCCTTCTTTTCTCCAAGTTTCTAGTCTATTGGCTCTTTGTACCAAATGTATCTTTGACCACAAACTTGATTTGAATTGAATGAACTGTTTTATATTTGAATACTTTTTTTTTTTCAATTTCTTTGGAAGCAGTGTTTGTATTTATTCTGGCAATGGGAAGACACAACTATAATTAGGTAATCAAAGTAGGGACTTACTTGCAGAATGACATACACAATATGAATTTCATAAAATTGTCATTTCTATTTTCAACAATAACTGCCATTTATTAAGTGTTAATTGTGTTCCAGATTCTTCAAAGAACTTAACATGTATTATATAATATAATCCTTACAGAACCCTCATGAGATAGGTCCATAAACCACGTGATTACGTTGAGACTTGTTGAGGTACTATAGAATCTAAAAAAGTGGTTATATGTATGTGTATAACTGATTCACTTTACTGTACAGCAGAAACTAACACAACATTGTAAACCAACTATACTCTGATTAAAAAAAAGATAGATATTTCATCTTTGCAGCTGTTTCTTAGGCATATTGGTCTCATTCTAGTTGGCTTAGAAAGTATCTTTCAATGTTGACTCTTATCCTAAAACAAGAATAATTTGTTGATTTAATAAGCATTACATAAATACAAAATCTATAATACTGGACTAGAGTTACTTGCAAGGTTATAAAGACATCTAGAAAACGGATGCTTGCAAATTTGAGAATCATCAGGCTTTAATAGAGATTTATTCTTTCTTTGAAGAGTGGATTTTTAGCATAGAGAGTGTTATGATCTGTTGTCTGCAATCAGCTTCTCTAGATGGTTACAAAAGGCCAGTTCAGTTTTTAGATTTGATCATGAACCATTTTAAAACTTCCTCAAAAATAAGTGCTTGCTCACCATCTGATTTTACATTTTTATGTTCAATGATGTGAACTTACAGGCAAGAAAGGGGTTGAATCTTGAATTCACCACCGAAAAAAGCATCACCACAAAACAAACAAAACCCTGAAAACTAATTTTGAGTGTAAATCCAAATACATATAGATATCGAGGATATAGTTTTACTAGCTAACAAATATCATTGACAACATTATAAAATATCCAGATATTTCAAATCCTGCATTATATTACTTGGTTTGTATTTTTAAGGAGAAAGGAACAAATGGCAAGGAGAGAAAGGCTCATAATAAGAATTGGTTGAAAATATTTTTTATCAGATGAAGCATTCCACACTTTATGTTGACTTTATGTTATTACAATGTATGTTTTAAACAAAACATATATTTTTGTTACATTGTAAACAGAAATTATCTAGGATGTAAAACAATGCATCCTAGATAATTTTCAACAGCTGGATTAAGAGAAAAAGGTTTTTGCCATTACTCATAAATCAGAAAATTCAAGGAATCAAAACTCTTCTTTCCTAAATCTCCCAGTTAACCAAGTTGTTTCTACATTTGCATTGTGGACATTGACCAGAAAATTCTTAACTGACAATTTTACTTGGAAAAATAATAAGGCAATGAAAATTTTTTCCAATGTCTATTTTAATAATATAGTCTTGTAGGTATGACAGAGGATATGATAAATGTTTGAAGTGAGCATCTTACATTTTAAACAGCATCGATGCTAGTGTGTGGTTGGGTGGCCCTTCAAAACAACTCTGCAATCATTTGATCATTCTTACTGCATTTATGTGTTTAAAAAATGTATATCTTTTAAGGATCCGGAGATGAGGCAGTACTGTGCTCTGCTCTGAAACTGGTACACATGATGCTGTAAATGAGGCTGTAATTTACTTTCAGTGGTATAAAGGAAAAAAATCACTTTGCCTAAAGTGTATGCATCTTTCTTAAGGGTGTACCCGGATTTTAATTATCTAAATGTAAATACTTAACGAATTTTACTTAGAGTAATGAGCTAAAGTGCACACTACATAAATGAGATGTTCTAATTAATCATGTATGAACTACTGGTTTAAAGAAAAGCTATGTGAATTCTGTGAATGTTGGGCTATTGCCAAATTGCTAATCAGCATTTGCATTCATAGATGACTTCACTTAATAAGTTGTGAGACATTCAGCAAACGTTTTAGGAAATTATGAGTTTTTAGAGGCAGAAACTTTTTGCTTTTAACACTTATTTTTCACACAAGCCTGTGGCTGCTTCTTAGAAACGATAGGCAAACATTCATTCTGAAGAGGTTAAAATATAGCCAGAGAAAAACTGAGAGCCAGAGGAAAGCTGAAACAAACAAACAAAAAACAAAAACCCTCAGGTATCACACACAGGAGTCTTGAATTATTTATCAAGACATACACTCTGTCATAGATATATGTTACCATAATGTGTGAGCTAGGTTTGTAGGAATTAGCATTATTACATGTGCAAATTAGAAATACTCCAGTACAGCTAGTTCTCAAAACTTTTTGGTCTTAGGACTTAAATTCTTTTTTTTTTAATTTATTTATTTAATTTATTTATTTTTGGCTGCATTGGGTCTTCGTTGCTGCACGCAGGCTTTCTCTAGTTGCAGAGAGCAGGGGCTACTCTTCATTGCGGTGTGTGGGCTTCCCACTGTGGTGGTTTTTCTTGTTGCAGAGCATGGACTCTAGGCACGCGGGCTTCAGTAGTTGTGGCTCATGGGCTCTAGAGCGCAGGCTCAGTAGTTGTGGTGCACGGGCTTAGTTGCTCCACGGCATGTGGGATCTTCCCGGACCAGGGCTCGAACCCATGTCCCCTGCATTGGCAGGCGGATTCTTAACCACTGCGCCACCAGGGAAGCCCAGGACTTGAATTCTTAAAAATTATTGGAGATCCCCTAAGAGCTTTTGTTCAGTGCATTATATCTATCAACATTTATTATAATAGAAGTTAAAAGTGTGAAAAAATAAAAGTATTTATTTAAGAAACAATAATAAACTATTATCTATTCACTATAATATTTTTAAAAGCCTGTGTTTGCAAAAAAACAAAAAACCCTCAACATTTAGTGAGACGAGTGGCACTGCTTTTACATTTTTGCAAAACTTTTTAATGTTGGGCTTAAAAGAAGTCACCTGGATTGTTATATGTGCTTCTATGGGCAGTCTCCTGTCATGTGGTTGAAGTATATGAAGAACACCTGGCCTCACACAAAGATGTCATTGGAAAAGGGAGGAGCGTATTAATAGCCTTTCTGATAATTATGATACTTTTCTCTGATATTATACCAAAACTTGACAAGTTGTATTGTCTTAAAGGTTAGTTATAATGAGTCTGAAATCATATCAACTTTTTGTACTCCCTTCCTTTAAAATCCTTTATTCCTTTAAAGGAATTCCTTAAAAAAAAATCCTTTAAATTCCTTTAAACTTGGTCTAGTGTGCACTTTGAATGGATCTTCTACCTATGCATTTTTTTGTAACATAATGCTTTGATCATTTGGAAAATATTGTTTCGCTGAGTTATGTACATCTTCTAATGTTAACACTTTACATTATATAATATCAAAATATCATATTAATATCAACACCAAATTAATCGGAAAGTCTACTAGGAAACTATCAAGCTCAAGGTAGTGGATGCAAGTTTTCCAAAATTATAATTTTCACTTGAAAAGTCAAATTTCATCATTGGCACAACTATTGTCAGCTGTTTTCCTTGATGTGACAGGCTTGCTTGGTTCATTTTTGAGAAAATATCTGCAAAATACCCAAGTCTGAATAATTATAATAATTTGTTGATTTCGCTTTCAAATAAAAATGGTGTTCCATGAAAAAGACAGCATCGGCTCACAACTTAAACTATCACACAAGTGTTTTTTCTCAAGACAGCCATCCTTTGATAAGCAATTGAAGTGCTTTTGGTGTGTTTCCCATTTTATCACACAGAATATTAAAGTCGTAGTCAAGGATTGAGATGTAATAAAATGAATGATTTCTCTTGCTTCATCAAGGACATTCCTAAGTGAAACTGCCTTTTTTTTGTGGGTTTGTGTGACTGCATGGTGATGAAGAATAAAAAAGAAACATCAAAGATTACTAAGTATACTGTTTCCCAAAGAGTTTTTCTTACTTAGTACATTGGTCCACAAGATGCTGTAGAGCTGTGCTGTCCAATACGGTTGCCACTAGTCATATGTAGCTATTGAGCCCTTGAAATCTAGCTAATCTGGACCAAGATGTGCTGTAAATGTAAATATATACTGGTTTTCAAAGTGTATGAAAAAAAGAATGTAACATATCTCATTAACAGTTATCTAAAGATCTTGATTATGTGTTGAAATGTTAATACTTTTCATATATTGGGTTAAATAAAATATATTATTAAAATTAATTTCACCTGATTCTTACTTTTTAATGTGGCTACTAGAAAAATTTTACATTTCATATGAGAAAAATAAAACACATTTGGAAAATAATCAGTGCAGTAGAAAAATCATTAAATGACCCCCCATATTTTTTTTCATATGTGGCTCACAATGTATTTCTTTTAGACAGCACTGCTCTAGAGAAAAGAGGTTTTGTGACCAAATTTATTTGGGAAAAGTTGGATATACCATTCTCCTTTGAAGATTTATGATGCATATTGGCATACTGGAAGTACTGAGGAATCCTGCCCCCAACCCCCTCAAAAAAAAAAAAAGCATTTAAAGTTTTGGTTAACCCCACATTTCCCAAACATACTGTATTAACATTTTTTGGAACTAGCTGTAGAAGTCTCTTTCAGAACTTGCTGATTCCAGTTTGCTGTTCTAGTTTACTTTCCTTCATTTTACTAATAAGAAAACTGAGGGCCAGTGTTTATTAAATTATGTAATTTGAAATTATGTGAACATCTCTTTAGGGAAAGTATTGTACAAGAAAAAAAGATCTGTACATGTATTTCTTGACAGGGTGACCACCTATTTTCAGCTTGGCACAAAATAGTTTAAGTTGACAATATAGTGGGGAAAATCTTAAATTTACTTTTCTTTATTATGGTTTCTTTAAAGATGGAAAGAACTTCTGGTTTTAGAGCTGCAAAGTTCCTTAATGTTTTACTGTGCCATAACCTAGGACAGTAATTCTTAGCCTTTTAAAATTATAGACTGGCTGAGAATCTGAAACGAAAACAAACAAAAACCTCACTGATTGTCCCCTCGGGAAAGACAGATGTGCACACAACTTGAATAAGATTTCAGGGAGTCATGGACATTCTAAACCTATCCATGGACTGCAGGTTAAAAATCCTTCACTTACAAAGGTTCAGGGATAATGTATTTACAGATATTAATCAACATTACTCTTGAATTGTAATACAAAACCCCACCAATCCATAGATGTTTATTGGATGCCTACTGTGTGTGTTGCACAGATCTATACTCTGAAGAATCCCAGAGTCACCACTCACAAGGAATTTTAAAATTCTTAAGACTTAAACATATTTTTAAAAAAACTTTGGTAAGCCAGACTCATTTTACCTCACCTTAGAAATATTTATATAAAAGCTCCATAAAAGCTTAAAGTAACTGAAACACCCAGTGTACTTAAAAGGTTAGTTCTCTAATGAGCAGTTAGAAAAACCATCATTTGCTATATGTTCAGGATATCTGTAGGGAAGTGGACATTATTATATCTTCAGAATGCATCTTGCCATGATCAATGATTGTTCTGTCTGCTCACCCTGCTAAGGGCATCTGTGCAGTAAGGTGCAGAATCTCCTGTCTTTTTTTTAAACAAAAATGCCAGAAGATGTTCTTTTTATCCAGAGATACAGACAGATGCTTTATTTACCAAGGCAATACTGGATTTCTGTGTAGGCCCAGTTATGTGGTGTTATAGATCTAAAGAATATAGGTGGGCTGAAAGAGACAGGGACTGAGGATTGTTAACTAAAAAGTTTGAGACCCAAATCTCATCCTTATTTTCCTGCTGCCCCTCCCCTGAGGAGCTGAGCTGCTTTACCCATGTTTTAGGAATGGCGTATATCCACAAATAAGGCCCACATCGCAGCTAAATTATACTAGGACATTGGCGTGGTATCAGAGGCCCTTTACATGCTAGTGCAAATCTGAATTTCCTCTTCCCCTTTACGTATTCTCTCTGTCCCTCTGGACTTGCTACATACCATGATTTCCAGGATATTTTCTTGTGCCTGGAATTCCTCTTGATTTCCACCTTTATTCCACCTTTCAAAAATCTTACCCATTCTTTAAAGCCCTAAGTCACTTTTGCCATGAAGTGATCTCTGCTTCCAGATGAGAATACTTCCTCCTTGGAACTTAGGAAGCACTTATTCATATTTTCCTGTGATACTTTACATGGTCTTCCTTGTTTAAGAATTTGTTTTTTATATATTTTATTGCACTGAAAGTCAGGTCCACATCTTGCTCATTTATGTGTCCTTAATCGCTCTTGGAGGAGTTTGGACTTCATAGTGCTTCAGTAAACATTTGTGGAATAAATGTAAAACCCCAAAGAAAATAGGAGGTGCTTAGTATTAACAATTAACATATATTTGTACTTACATATAGCAGTTGGTAGAGAGCATCCTCCAGTGGGAAAACCTCATCTTGGAACAGGGACAAGGGTGGTGGGAAGGGCAGTTGAGTGCTGTGCTTCCCTTGCATGCCTGGCCATTCATAGTTTCAGAATTCTTGCTCCCCATCTAACTATCACTGCCATTTCACAAGTGTCTTAGTTTTCATTTTACCCTACCTACTGCATAATGCCATTGGCAACTGCAAATGAGGTAGAAATTCAGATGAGTTAATGTCTGGGTGTGATAATACAAAATACCAGATTCCTAAGGAGTGATTTTTTTCCCCTTACAGGCATGTAATGAATTCACTACACACGTGATGAACCTTCTCCGAGAGCAGAGTAGAACACGTCCCATTTCCCCAAAAGAGATTGAAAGAATGGTGGGCATCATCCATCGAAAATTTAGTTCCATTCAGATGCAGCTCAAACAAAGCACTTGTGAAGCAGTTATGATTTTAAGATCAAGGTTCCTTGATGCCAGGTATGTGAGGCCACAAATCTATTGCATGGCTTTTTAAAATTTTTCTTTTCACTCTTTGTGTATTATTTTCTGTAATCCTGGCCAATTGGTCTTAGATTCTTCTTTAATTTGGCTATAAGAGCTCTTTTCTACATTGGACAGGTAATTCACCTCATGGTGCCTGCACTGTCAAGCCTCTTCTTGTCTGGGGGTGGTAGTGCTATTAGCTGCCAATGTGGTGACTCAGGAAACAAATAGGATTAGTGCCGCTACTAATGACTTAGTAATACATAGCCTTTCTTTCAATTCTGATGCTAAAAAGTATTTTTAAGGATAATGTTCAGTATGTAACTTTGTTTTAATGCAGGTTTGTTTTCTAAGAATTTCCTGATGTAACGTTGCTTGTGCATATTAGAAAAAAGATACTTGGAGATACTGATATTCCTAAGAAGGAAGTGGTATTATAGTTACCACAAAACCCCAAACTCTGTTTTTCCAAATCAAGAAGAAAGCCTGTGAGTTTCCCCTGTAAGGATACATATTTCCCTTTTATCTGAAGCTGTCACCAAGTTTCACAGGAATTAGGTAATAAATTGTATATGGTGTGTTAGACCTACTAGGTGACATAACAGAGGAACTGTCAAGTTCCTACTGTATGCAGCCTCTGCAGGGATGCCTCTTGAGCATTGCTAAAGCTTGCAATCAATCTTCAGCGTTGGAAAGGGGTTTCTATTTTGTTTTGTTTTCTCTCCCTTGGAATCTCACAGAGATTATCGTCCAAATTTTACAATATTAAAGAAAATAAGTTAGCATCTCAACTGGAAAACAAGATGTGAGGAACAATCTTCATGCCAGAGCTCTTCCTTAGAGCCGAATAAGGAAACATATGCCACCTGATTATACTCCCGTTCTCCTGGTTAAGCCAAGCCCTGTATCGCCTTTGGTTCCTCCTTCTTCCATACTGAATTAGTCATTAGAACTCACCAGTGCTTTGTTTTCACCATTTCTCATTCTACCTCTTTTTTTCCATCCATACTTGCACTGCCCAGTTCACGTTCATCCTTTTGTACCTAGACTACCACAGTAACTTCCCACTATTCTCCCTGATTCCAGTCTTACTCTTCTCCCACTCATCCTCCATGGCCCTCTTATGATGCCCTAATTGCTTTACTTAAAAACCATAGCAGCTTTTCTTTTTTTTTTTTTTTTTTGTGGTACGTGGGCCTCTCACTGTTGTGGCCCCTCCCGTTGCGGAGCACAGGCTCCAGACTTGCAGGCTCAGCGGCCATGGCTCACGGGCCCAGCTGCTCTGCGGCATGTGGGACCTTCCCGGACCGGGACACGAACCCGCGTCTCCTGCATCGGCAGGCGGACTCTCAACCACTGTGCCACCAGGGAAGCCCCATAACAGCTTTTCAATGCTGGGTAACTCACATGCACACTACTTAACCTGGCATTTGAGGCCTTATGTGACCTGCCCCTGCCCAAATTACTTTTTTTGTTGTTGTTAAGATTTATTTTATATTTTTCCTATTTAAAAAATACCAAGGTCACTATGGAAACGTTGTAAAATGTATAGAATAGAAGGATGAGGGATAAAAGACAATCACTTTTTTTACCACCCAATGGAAAAAAAATCACTGTGAACATTTTAGTATATTTCTTTCTGGTTTGTGGTACTTTTTTTTTTTTAATGTTCTTTGTGATGGTACAATATGCATAATTTGGTTTGCTTTTTAAAACATTTACCATGAATAGGTAAACATTTTTCATATAGTATAAACTCCTGTTTTAAATGTTAGTTGTTGAAGTCTACCAGATGGATATATGATAAATAATTAACTTAGCCATTTCTTCATTTTTGAGCATTTATTTTTCCCTATTAATTTCCATGATAACTTCTTCCTTCCTTCCAATTCCTTTCTTCTTTCCTTCTACAAATATTTATTTGTGCTGAGGCTATAAAGGTAAACAAGATAGGTTAACATACTCGCCCCAATTGAGTTTACATTCTATTTGGGGAAACAGACAATAAACAAGTGAACAAATATGCTGTAGTATTCTGTTCAATAATGTAATGAAATGTGATAGGATGGTAAGTGCTATGAGGAAAAATAAAAGGAAGGTAAAGGGAGAGAAAATGATGGAGGGAAGGTACTATTTTAGACAGATTTTTATTGGAATTAGTCTTCCAGTGAAAATCTTTATGCATTCAACCTTTTTGATCTTTAGAATTATTTCCTAAGGATTAATTCTCAGAAATGGTATTATTAGATCAAAATGTGAACATTTTTAGTGCTCTTAATATATCACTAAATTGTTCTTTCCTGTGTTTAATCCAAAATGCAATACCTCTTGGTCTCATCTGTTTCCTCTGACGAGAATTCTTTTCTTCTGCCTAACCACCTCTTCCACCACCACCCCTCAACCTCCACCTCCAGCCTTCCACAGCAAACCCTGTTGTCCCAACCATTTCCCCAACTTGATCACCAGTAATGAATTGTCATCTGTGAGGGTGTGTAGCATGGAACCTGGAACAGAGCTGGTGCTCATGTTTGTTGCATTAGTGAGACCTTGCTCAGCCTTTTACGCCTGGCCTAAATGCTCCCTTTTTAGGAAGCCTACTTTAAGCACTCCACTGGACTCGTCGTTGCCATCTCTTAAACACTGATTACTATGTTTATACGATTTTCCAGACCGAACTTCATTCAGACTGCCTTTATTGCAGTTTTTCAGGATCATTTCTTCTCTTCCCGAGTAAGTCGCATTGTCATTGAAAGCAATGGCCAAGTCTTACACGTTTAGATTCCCCACAATTCCAGCAAGTGTCTTACACATAGTAGGCTGCAGAAAAGTAATTTGTTGACGAACCAGATGAATGAATATTTCCACTTACTACTTATAATAGCTCAAAGAATTAAGGAAGTAGCATCAGAAAACAAAAAACATTTTTAAATTGTCAACGTTGAGCATTTTAATTAAAGCATTACGTAACAAAGATATTTAAAAGTACTTTCTTCAGAAAGGAATCTTTTCTAACACAATTGCTATCCTTATTCCTGTGGATACTTTCCCATTCTTATCAACTGCATGCTCTTTTTTTTAAACATAACTTCATTCATAATGTACACACCTAAATGATTTATTTTTCTTCCAAGAAGAGAAAGTAAGTTAACAAGCCAGAGTGAGCAGAGCCAGGGTGAGAAGGTGGCAGAGCTTGGAGCAGAACCCCTTCTCCCACAGAGATTGCCGTCAGTAATGTTGTGATGCTGATGGGACACAGCCCTGGGACTGATGCACCCCTGCACACTGGCCTGAGGCATAGCCATTTAGAGTGTGGTGAACCCTGGGGGGAATGAAACTTAGGGGAAATGCTTAATGGGCATTTTCTACAGAATGTTTTTCTAAAAAATAAATGAAGTATAAGACCGAGTTCTCTCTTATGCCTTCAAGTGAATGCAAATACTGAGCTTTGCTTCCATCTATTCTTGTAGTGCCTCTTAGCAAGCCCTCTGCACTGAGAAGGCACGGTTTTTCTGCTCTAGGCAAACATGCTCATTCAGATATATGATTCCCTTGCTCACTCTGGCTTTTTGTAAAGCCATACTCACATTTTCTTGGTAATTGGACAAGCCGAAGTATGTACCGGTGCAGAACAGTTAGGAATAAATTTGTGTAGGTCTCTCTACTCTTCTAGTAGAAGTGCCGTAGTTTGGATGCAGCCAGACTGTCTGGGGTGAGGTATTCTGTTCTGCCCATAAATTTGTTCTCTGAGGTTTTTTGATGTTTTCTAAAACCACTCCTAGGTAAGGTCGATAAATGAGCCAAACTTATTTCTGCTTTCCCAATATGTTTCTGCTCATTCCCCCTTTCGTAAGTCCTCATTTTCCAAAGAAATGCCCTTGTGTGATCTGCTCCACTGTACCCGGTCTTGCTGGTGGATTTCATGTTTTAGACTGAGTCACAAGCTCACATACTTACATATAATGGACTTGAGAGGAGTGGCTGGATGAGGGGCAGTGAGGATTAGAGCAGATGGGTACATGTCTGAGGGGACGGCCATCACATAGCTTTAGCCTGTGGTTGCCTTCTGAGGATGTGGGCCTGGTGTGGCTGATCTTCCAATTTTTCATAAGAAGCCAGAAACTTAGATTTTTATGAGCAGGTCATTATTGTGTTGTCTCAACAAACATTATCTGTGGGCCAGGTAATTATCTTTAAGTTTGACAGTTTCAGTATCTATTCTAGACCTTTTCCATGCTACTCACCCAGCTACCCACTCATCAGACTGTGCCTTTTCAAAGTGCCCCAGGTCAGGGCTTTGTTTTTCTTGTCAAGCAAAGCCTGAATCCTGCAAAAATGCTGATTGCTATTCTTGGTGTACTTCTCTTTCATCTGTCTTCCCTCACCACCTCCCCCATCCAATTCATCATCAAATCCTGTTGATTTTTATTCCCAAATAGATCCTAAATCTATTCTTCATCCCTCAGGAAACAATGGTTTAACCTTCCAAAAAATTATTGAAATTAAGAAGTTTCAGGGCTCATAACTTGAGATGTTTTGATCAGACCGAGATTTCTTGCTCCCTTGACTCTCCCTGAATGTTGAAACATAGATCACATACTTAACCTGCCACGTTAGTGACATCATTTTAACTAGAAGAATCTCATAGGGTATACACATTTACAACTGCCTACTGACGTTGTCTTTCCTGAGTATAGGATATCACAATTAAGATCATTAAGGTTATTTTTAAGGCAATATTAAGAAAATTGTTTGGGGAAAGTGTTTTCCAGTTACTGGAGAATTTAATTTAAAGTGAAATCTGACAAATGCTAATTTTCAGGCTGGAATTCTTTAAAATCTTCAAAATAAAACCCAAATGTAAATGACATTTTTGCTATTTGAAATAAATTGTCAACAAATACTTGATCTTCTGACATTCTGCCACCCCCTCCCAGTAAAAACAAAGAATTTGTCCTCCCCTACTCTTTCCCTGTTGAGCAAACCATACCTCAGTCCAGGCAGTTGGCTGAAGCAGAAAAATCCAGAAATCCTTGATGTATTTATTTTTCCTTACCTTCCTTCTCTGTCTTCCCCACCCACCCCCCCATCCAATTTATTATCAAGTCCTATTGCTTTTACCTTTCAAATTGACCTTGAATCTTTTTATTTGCATTATTCTCTCCCTATGCCAAGTTACCGTCATCTCTCAATTTGACCATTGTAGTTGTCTTCTTAAATATCTCTACATTTCCTTTCATCCCCTCCTTCAGCTATTCTCAGTAGTCAGAATAATCTTTTTAAAATGTAAAACTTAAAACCTTTAATACTTACGATTACACTTAAAATAAAATTCAGAAATCCATATGGGGTCCACTAAGCCTGTGTAATCTGGCCCTTGTCCATCCTTCCAGACTCATCTCACACATTCCGTTTTTACTGTGCTCCAGCCTCCTCTAGCACTTTGGACTTCCCAAGCTTTTTTCCTGTTTGAAGACCATTCCCTCTGCTCATTCGTCTTCCTTCTTCTCTTTGTCTGACTAAGTTATACACATTCTCCAGGCCTCAGATTAAATGTCACTCTTCCAAGGAAACCTTTCCTGACTCCATAATCTGTGTTAGGTTTCCTTCTTAGACACTTTCATTATACCTTATACTTTTCCTTCATGATATTTGACATGGTTACCGTAATTTATAATTATTTATTTCTGTGTTGCTTGTCTAATGTTTTTCTTTCCCCTAAATTTCTGCTCTCTCTCTTAACCCTCTAATCCCCGTGAGCTCCCTAATAGACCTTATCTGTTTTGTTCCAACTGAATCCTCACTGCGTATCTAGAACACATTAGATCCTCAATAAGTATTTGTTGAACAAATTAAAGAATGAAGTTAATTGTGCTTCACATTCTAGTATTTTTCTTAGTTATCCTACATCTTCACATGAGTTGGATAGTTCTCTGGAGGATGCCAAGAGTATATTTTACAATATCATGGTGATAAATTACACCCTAAGAATGTTTAAAAACAGGAAGCTAACTTTTTTGTGTGATCCTAAGTAATACATCCCTCTTTGGTTAATGTTGATTATAACGGCAATTCTCTTTTTGGTTCTTTCATAGACGAAAAAGGCGTAACTTCAGTAAACAGGCCACAGAAATCTTGAATGAATACTTTTACTCACACCTCAGCAACCCCTACCCCAGTGAAGAAGCCAAAGAGGAGCTGGCCAAGAAATGCAGCATCACAGTGTCACAGGTGCGACAGGACTCCATGGGTCTGTCTTGTTTCCCCGTTGATTATAGGAACCCTATTTCCTCTTCAAGGCATTCTTATCAAATTTCATATCCAAATGTTTCATCATCAAAGGAGATATAAAGAAAATATAGATATTTCCACATTTTTTATGTAAGCTGTTAAAGCTTAGATAATTCCTTTTAATCCTAAATGTCAAGGAATCAAGATAATCACCCTCTGCCCTAGTGGAAATCTATAGAAAAAACATAAACATGCCATGGGGAGAGACGTGGTTTTACACTTACGTGACTCTTCAGTACGGCATGTAGTTCTGCTTTCCTGATTTAGATGACTGGTCTAAGCTTCCACCAGTGAGAAAGCAATTTATTTGTTGCCAAAAGGAAATTTAATATAGCTCTATGGTGAAAGCTTTGAGGAATTCACCAAGTCCTTTCTTGAAAACCACGCTATGATATTTGGGTCTCAAAGATTTCTTTTCTTTCTTGTTATCCATTAAATAGAAGAATTAAGTTCATGCCTATCCCTGCTTTTTTTGTTTTTGTTGTTTTAAATGTCTGTTGTAGTAAATTGTGCCCCTGAAGTTAGCTGTCATCTTCTAACAAAAATACACTTAGTTTTAGGCAGATAGACTTGTATTTTAGATTGAGGGTTGGAGACAAATAATTAAACAAGCAACTGTACCTCCTTAAAAAATAAGAATATCCTATTGGAATTAGCTCTAAAATACAATTTATTTAATACTCATATTGTTGTTTATAGATTGTCATTTGAATAACATTTCTTTATAGCATGCAAATGTGGTGGTCACCAACCAGTTCTTGGAGTGGCACTTAAGGAAAAGCTGACCCTTTCCAGAAATTTCAGTGGTCCCTTGAGGTCACATGACATAAATTTTAAAGTAGCCTCTAAATAAATACTCCTATATATTTGAAGTTAAAGATTCAAAAGATCCCCTTCACATTCCAGTGAAAGTTTCATATCAGTATTTTATTTTAATTTTATTTTTATTTATTTATTTTTATTGAAGTATAGTTGATTTACAATGTTGTGCCAGTCTCTGCTGTACAGCAAACTAACTCAGGTATACACAGACATTCTTTTTTTTATATTCTTTTCCATTATGGTTTATCACAGGATATTGAATATAGTTCCCTGTGCTATATAGTAGGACCTTGCTGTTTATCCATGCTATATATAATAGTTTACATCTGCTAATCCCAAACTCCAAGTCCTTCTCTCCCCCACACACCTCCTCCTTGGCAACCACAAGTCTGTTCACTGTGTCTGTGAGTCTATTTCTGTTTTGTAGATAGGTTCATTTGTGCCATATTTTAGATCCCACATATAAGTGATATCATATGGTATTTGTCTTTCTCTTTCTTTCTTTTTTTTTCAATATTTATTTATTTATTTGGCTGCACTGGGTCTTACTTGCGGCGGCACTCGGGATCTTCGTTGCCACATGCAGGGTCTTCATTGCGGTACTCAGGATCTTTTACTTGTGGCACATGAACTCTTAGTTGCAGCATGTGGGCTCTAGTTCCCTGACCAGGGCTTGAACCCCGGGCCCCCTGCATTGGGAGTGCAGAGTCTTAGCCACTGGACCACCAGGGAAGTCCCTGTCTTTCTCTTTCTGACTTACTTCACTTAATATGATAATCTCTAGTTGCATCCACGTTGCTTCAAATGGAATTATTTCATTCTTTTTTATGACTGAGTAGTATTCCATTGTATATATGTAGCACATCTTCTCTATTCATTCGTCAATGGACATTTAGGTGATTTCCATGTTTTGGCTATTGTGAATAGTGCTGCTGTGAACATAGGGGTGTGTGTATCTTTTTGAATTATAGTTTTGTCCGGGTATATGCCCAGGAGTGGGATTGCTGGATCATATGGTAATTCTATTTTTAGTTTTCTGAGGAATCTTCACAATGTTTTCCATAGTGGCTGCATCATATCAGTATTTTAAGTCATTGTTATTTAAGGGAATATGGTCTGGGTTTGAGATGATTTTTAGCTCTTATTTTGGCATTACTTTCCATAGAACCTCCAGAGCAATCTTAGATTTATAATTAAGATTTCATTTAATAGTTATTGCCACTCTCTTATGATATAGTGGCATGTCTTGATTCCTTTTGCTCAGTTTGAAATGGAATACAATTGATTTGGGCTACCAGTTTATGAAGACATACACTATATAAAACATTACTACCACAAGCACCTACTGTATAGCACTGGTAACCATATTAAATATCTTGTAATAAACTATAATGGAAAAGAATCTGAAAAAGAACATATAAATCAACTATAGTTCAATTAATACAAAAACCACATAGATCAGAAAAAAAAATCACTATCTGAGCTATGTAGTACTCACTGCCACTTGAAATACTAAGAACAGTATAATATGCTGGGTCAGATAGGGAAGATGAAATTTAAAGTATATTCACTTCAAGTGGATGTTTTCTGGTGTGAGCATTTCCCCTGAACATTAGTGAAAGGATTGGGCTTGTACTGAACACCAGCTGATGATGCCAAGTCTAGTTTTCCTGCTCTCACAAGAGCTCTCTGACTTAGAACTCAGATATTTGTGGGTCCAGTTTAAATTAAGGTGTTTCATGCTTCCGCTCCTTTTCTTGCTTTTCTTTTTTACTTCTATAACATATTCACCATTGGAGAATAACACAGATTATATACATTTTTTGAAAATCAATATAATCCTAGTTTTTCGTTGGGTATACTAGCATCTTGTGTGTGTGACGTAGGATTTGTTAACACATGCTTGTGTAATGAGTGAGAGACGTTTCCTTCTGACTATTCTGAACTAGGGAGGCTTTGCTGTACTTCTAAAATAGGCTAGGATCCCATTTACAGATTTTTTAAAAATAGTTAATTAGAGCTTCCCTGGTGGCGCAGTGGTTGAGAGTCCGCCTGCCGATGCATGGGACACGGGTTTGTGCCCCGGTCCAGGAGGATCCCACATGCCGCGGAGAGGCTGGGCCCGTGGGCCATGGCCGCTGAGGCTGCACATCCAGAGCCTGTGCTCCGCAACGGGAGACGCCACAATAGTGAGAGGCCTGCATACCGCAAAAAAAAAAAAGAAAAAAAAAAGTTAATTACTATGTTCATTTCACTGGTTTTCTACAGAAAAATAGCTTTGTTCGTTTTGGAAATATTTTAGTAATTGCTTGAGATAGAAATAATATAGACATAGACATATTTCTCTGTCTAAAAAGCAGACTTTATGACCTTCTTTTCTCCCAGATCAGCCTTTCAAGTGGAGAATTTCAGCAATCTGTGGAAGATTCAATGTAAATTGTGACAGTTTCCTCTCCTTTGTACCTTTTTCATGCTTAAAATGTTATTTCCACTCAACCATTCCCTTTTCCCCCACATCTCTGACGTGAAAGCAATAGTGAAAATTTTCATTATTGAAGACATCAGTTGCTAGCTTTTTTTTTTTCCACACTGTGCAGCATGTGGGGTCTCAGTTCGCTGACCAGGGATCGAACCTATGCCCCCTGCAGTGGAAGTGCAGAGTCCTAACCACTGGACCTCCAGGGAAGTCCAGTTGCTAGCCTTTTAAATTAGTATCTTTTTTTTGCTTTTTAATTTTATTTTTATTTAATGATTTGAATTTTATTTTATTATTTTTCTACAGCAGGCTCTTATTAGTTATCCATTTTATACATATTGGTGTATGTATGTAAATTCCAATCTCCCAGTTCATCCCACCACCACCACCACCACCACCCCTTTCCCCCCTTTAATTAGTATCCTTTTGTTTAAGTTGTTTAGAAGTGAAAGCAGAGAATACTGCAGACCAGACAGGTGAACTAATTTCTAAATAGAAAAAACAGTGTTTTAAATATACATAATACTGAAATACAATAAAATTTAGAATTCAGAAGTTGTTCATGGGACTTCCTTGGTGGCGCAGTGGTTAAGAATCCACCTGCCAAAGCAGGGAACACAGGTTCAAGCCCTGGTCGGGGAAGATCCCACATGCCACGGAGCAACTAAGCCTGTGCTCCACGACTACTGAGCCTGCGCTCTAGAGCCCACGAGCCACAACTACTGAAGCCCACGCACTTAGAACCCATGCTCTGCAAAAAGAGAAGCCACTGCAGTGAGAAGCCCACGCACCGCAACGAAGAGCAACCCCTGCTCACCACTAATAGAAAAAGTCTGCATGCAGCGGAGACCCACTGCAGCCAAAAATAAATAAATAAATTTATTTTTTAAAAAAAGAAACTGCTGAGAAAAAGAATAATTAAAAAAAAAGTTGTTCCTATACAAAGCTAACTTGAAAATATTGAAACCTGGGGGAGGAACCAAGATGGAGGAGTATAAGTATGTGCTCTCACTCCCTCTTGCGAGAACACCAGAATCACAACTAGCTGCTGGATAATCGTCGACAGGAAGACACTGGAACTCACCAAAAAAGATACCCCACATCCAAAGACAAAGGAGGAGCCACAGTGAGATAGTAGGAGGGGCGCAATCACAGTAAAATCAAATCCCATAAGTGCTGAGTGGGTGACTCACAGACTGGAGAACATTTAGACCACAGAAGTCCACCCACTGGACTGAAGGTTCTGAGCCCCACGTCAGGCTTCCCAACCTGGGGGTCTGGCAACGGGAGAAGGAATTCCTAGAGAAACAGACTTTGAAGCCTAGTGGAAATTTATTGCAGGACTTTGACAGGACTGGAGGAAACAGAGACTCCACTCTTGGAGGGCACACACAAAGTAGTGTGTGCATCGGGACCCAGGAGAAGGAGCAGTGACCCCAGGGGAGACTGAACCAGACCTACCTGCTAGTGTTGGAGGGTCTCCTGTAGAGGCAGGGGCTGGCTGTGTCTCACCGTGGGGACAAGGAAACTGGCAGCAGAAGTTCTGGGAGGTACTCCTTGGTGTGAGCCATCCCAGAGTCTGTCATTAGCCTCACCAAAGAGCCCAGGTAGGCTCCAGTGTTGGGTCGCCTCAGGCCAAACAACCAACAGGGAGGGAACCCAGCCCCACCCATCAACAGTCAAGTGAATTAAAATTTTACTGAGCTCTGCCCACCAGAACAACAGTCAGCTCTACCCACCACCAGTCCCTCCCATCAGGAAACTTACACAAGCCTCTTAGATGGCCTCATTCACCAGAGGGCAGACAGCAGAAGCAAGAAGAACTACAATCCTGCAGCCTGTGGAACAAAAACCACATTCACAGAAAGATAGACAAGATGAAAAGGCAGAGGGCTATGTACCAGATGAAGGAACAAGATAAAACCCCAGAAAAACAACTAAATGAAGTGGAGATAGGCAACCTTCCAGAAAAAAAATTCAGAATAATGATAGTGAAGATGATCCAGAACCTTGGAAAAAGGATGGAGGCAAAGATCAAGAAGATGCAAGAAATGTTTAACAAAGACCTAGAAGAATTAAAGAACAAACGAACAGAAATGAACAATACAATAACTGAAATGAAAACTACACTAGAAGGAATCGATAGCAGAATAACTGGGGCAGAAGAATGGATAAGTGACCTGGAAGACAGAATGGTGGAATTCACTGCTGTGGAACAGAGTAAAGAAAAAAGAATGAAAAGAAATGAAGACAGCCTAAGAGACCCATGGGACATTAAACACAACAACATTCGCATTATAGGGGTCCCAGAAGGAGAAGAGAGAGAGAGAGGACCAGGGAAAATATTTGAAGAGATTATAGTCGAAAACTTCCGTAAAATTGGAAAGGAAATAGCCACCCAAGTCCGGGAAGCGCAGCGAGTCTCATACAGGATAAACCCAAGGAGAAACACGCCGAGACACATACTAATCAATTTGGCAAAAATTAAAGACAAAGAAAAATTACTGAAAGCAGCAAGGGAAAATCGACAAATAATATACAAGGGAACTCCCATAAGGTTAACAGCTGATTTCTCAGCAGAAACTCTACAAGCCAGAAGGGAATGGAATGATATACTTAAAGTGATGAAAGGGAAGAACCTAATACCAGGATTACTCTACCCGGCAAGGATCTCATTCAGATTCGACGGAAAAATCAAAAGCTTTACAGACAAGCAAAAGCTCAGAGAATTCAGCACCACCAAATGAGCTCTACAACAAATGCTAAAGGAACTTCTCTAGGCAGCAAACACAAGAGAAGAAAAGAACCTACAAAAACAAGCCCAAAACAATTAAGAAAATGATCATAGGAACAAACATATAAATAATTACCTTAAACGTGAATGGATTAAATGCTCCAACCATAAGACACCATAAGACAGGCTTGCTGAATGGGAACAAAAACAAGACCCATATATATGCTGTCTGCAAGAGACCCACTTCAGACCTAGAGACACATACAGACTGAAAGTGAGGGGATGGAAAAAGATATTCCATGCAAATGGAAATCGAAAGAAAGCTGGAGTAGCAATACTCATATCAGATAAAATAGACTTTAAAATAAAGAATGTTACAAGAGACAAGGAAGGACACTACATAATGATCAAGGGATCAATCCAAGAAGAAAATATAACAATTAGAAATATATATGCACCCAACATAGGAGCACCTCAGTACATAAGGCAACTGCTAACAGCTGTAAAAGAGGAAATCAACAGTAACACAATAATAGTGGGGGACTTTAACACCTCACACCAATGGACACATCATCCAAAATGAAAATAAAGAAGGAAACAGAGGCTTTAAGTGACACAATAGAGCAGATAGGTTTAATTGATATTTATAGCACATTCCATCCCAAAACAGCAGATTACACTTTCTTCTCAAGTGCACACAGAACATTCTCCAGGATAGATCACATCTTGGGTCACAAATCAAGCCTCAGTAAATTTAAGAAAATTGAAATCATATTAAGCATCTTTTCTGACCACAATGCAATGAGATTAGAAATGAATTACAGGGAAAAGAATGTAAAAAACACAAACACATGGAGCCTAAATAATATGTTACTAAATAACCAAGAGATCACTGAAGAAATTAAAGAGGAAATCAAAAAATACCTAGAGACAAATGACAATGAAAACATGACGATCCAAAACCTACGGGATGCAACAAAAGCAGTTCTAAGAGGGAAGTTTATAGCTATACAAGCCTACCTCAAGAAAGAAGAAATATCTCAAATAAACAATCTAACCTTACACCTAAAGGAACTAGAGAAAGAAGAACAAACAAAACCCAAAGTTAGCAGAAGGAAAGAAATCATAAAGATCAAAGCAGAAATAAATGAAATAGAAACAAAGAAAACAATAGCAAAATCAATAAAACTAAAAGCTGGTTCTTTGAGAAGATAAACAAAATTGACAAACCATTAGGAGACTCATCAAGAAAAAGAGGGAGAGGACTCAATAAAATTAGAAATGAAAAAGGAGAAGTTACAACAGACACTGCAGAAATACAAAGCATCCTAAGAGACTACTACAAGCAACTCTATGCCAATAAAATGGACAACTTGGAAGAAATGGACAAATTCTTAGAAATGCACAACCTGCCAAGACTGAATCAGGAAGAAACAGAAAATATGAACAGACCAATCACAAGTAAGGAAATTGAAACTGTGATTAAAAATCTTCCAACAAACAAAGTCCAGGACCAGATGGCTTCACAGGTGAATTCTATCAAACATTTAGAGAAGAGCTAACACTCATCCTTCTCAAACTCTTCCAAAAAATTGCAGAGGAAGGAACACCCTCAAACTCATTCTGTGAGGCCACCATCACCATCATCTGGTTTTGATACCAAAACCAGACAAAGATACTGCGAAGAAAGAAAATTACAGACCAATATCACTGATGAATATAGATGCAAAAATTCTCAACAAAATAATAGCAAACAGAATGCAACAACACATTAAAAAGATTATACACCACGATCAAGTGGGATTTATCCCAGGGATGCAAGGATTCTTCAATATACGCAAATCAATCAATGTGATACACCATATTGACAAATTGAAGAAGAAAAACCATATGATCATTTCAATAGATGCAGAAAAAGCTTTTGACAGAATTCAACACCCATTTATGATAAAAACTCTCCAGAAAGTGGGCATAGAGGGAACCTACCTCAACATAATAAAGGCCATATATGACAGACCCACAGCAAGCATCATTCTTATTGGTGAAAAACTGAAAGCATTTCCTTTAAAATCAGAAACAAGACAAAGATGTCCACTCTCACCACTCTTATTCAACATAGTTTTGGAAGTCCAAGCCATGGCAATCAGAGAAGAAAAAGAAATAAAAGGAATACAAATTAGAAAAGAAGAAGTAAAACCGTCACTGTTTGCAGATGACATGATACTATACATAGAGAATCCTAAAGATGTTACCAGAAAACTACTAGAGCTAATCAATGAATTTGGTAAAGTTGCAGGATACAAAATTAATGCACAGAAATCTCTTGTATTCCTATACAGTAATGATGAAAAATCTGAAAGAGAAATTAAGGAAACACTCCCATTTACCATTGCAACAAAAAGAGTAAAATACCTAGGAATAAACCTACCTAGGGAGACAAAAGACCTGTATGCAGAAAACTCTAAGACGCTGATGAAAGAAATTAAAGATGATACCAACAGATGGAGAGATATACCATGTTCTTGGATTGGAAGAATCAACATTGTGAAAATGACTATACTACCCAAAGCAATTTACAGATTCAATGCAATCCCTATCAAATTACCAATGGCATTTTTTATGGAACTAGAACAGAAAATCTTAAAATTTGTATGGAGACACATAAGACCCTGAATAGCCAAAGCAGTCTTGAGGGAAAAATATGGAGCCGGAGGAATCAGACTCCTTGAGTTCAGACTATACTACAAAGCTACAGTAATCAAGACAATATGGTACTGGCACAAAAACAGAAAAATAGATCAATGGAACAAGATATTAAAGTCCAGAGATAAACCCAGGCACCTATGGTCAACAAATCTATGACAAAGAAGGCAAGGATATACAATGGAGAAAAGACAGTCTCTTCAATAAGTGGTGTTGGGAAAACTGAACAGCTACATGTAAAAGAATGAAATTAGAACACTCCGTAACACCATACACAAAAATAAACTAACTCAAAATGGATTCGAGACCTAAATGTAAGGGCAGACGCTCTAAAACTCTTAGAGGATAACATAGGAAGAACACTCTTTGACATAAATCACAGCAAGATCTTTTTTTTTTTTTTTTTTTTTTTTTGTGGTACGCGGGCCTCTCACTGTTGTGGCCTCTCCCGTTGCGGAGCACAGGCTCCGGATGCGCAGGCTCAGCGGCCATGGCTCACGGGCCCAGCCGCTCCACAGCACGTGGGATCTTCCCGGACCGGGGCACGAACCTGTGTCCCCCGCATAGGCAGGCGGACTCTCAACCACTGCGCCACCAGGGAAGCCCTAAAACTCTTAGAGGATAACATAGGAAGAACACTCTTTGACATAAATCACAGCAAGATCTTTTTTGATCCACCTCCTAGAGTAATGGAAATAAAAACAAAAATAAGCAAATGGGACCTAATGAAACTTAAAAGCTTTTCACAGCAAAGGAAACCATAAAGAAGATGAAAAGACAACCTCAGAATGGGAGAAAATATTTGTAAACGAATCAATGGGCAAAGGATTAATCTCCAAAATATATAAACAGCTCATGCAGCTCAATATTAAAGAAACAAACAACCCAATCCAAAAATGGGCAAAAGACCTAAATAGACATTTCTCCAAAGAAGACATATAGATGGCCAAGAAGCACATGAAAAGCTGCTGAACATCACTAATTATTAGAGGAATGCAAATCAAAACTACAATGAGATGTCACCTCGCCCCAGTTAGAATGGGCATCATCAGAAAATCTACAAACAACAAATGCTGGAGAGCGTGTGGAGAAAGGGAACCCTCTTGCACTGTTGGTGGAATGTAAATTGATACAGCCACTACGGAGAACAGTATGGAGTTTCCTTAAAAAACTAAAAATAGAATTACCATATGATCCAGCAATCCCACTACTGGGCATATACCCAGAGAAAACCATAATTCAAAAAGACACACGTGGGGTTTCCCTGGTGGCGCAGTGGTTAAGAATGTGCCTGCCAATTCAGGGGACGCGGATTCATGCCCCAGTCCGGGAAGATCCCACATGCCGTGAAGCGGCTGGGTCCGTGAGCCATGGCCACTGGGCCTGCGCGTCTGGAGCCTGTGGTCTGCAACGGGAGAGGCCACAACAGTGAGAGGCCCGCGTACTGCCAAAAAAAAAAAAAAAAAAAAGCCAAAAGACACACGCACCCCAATGTTAATTGTAGCACTATTTACAATAGCCAGGTCATGGAAGGAACCTAAATGCCCATCAACAGACAAATGGATAAAGAAGATATGGTACATATATACAGTGGAATATTACTCAGCCATAAAAAGGAACGAAATTGCATCATATGTAGAGACATGGATGGATCTAGACACTGTCATACAGAGTGAAGTAAGTCAGAAAGAGAAAAACAAATATCGTATACTAACGCATGTATGTGGAACCTAGAAAAATGGTATAGATGAAATGGTTTGCAGAGCAGAAGCTGAGACACAGATGTAGAGCACAAACGTATGCACACCAAGGGGGGAAAATCACAGGGGGGTGGGGATGGTGGTGTGCTGAATTGGGCGATTGGGATTGACATGTATACACCGATGTGTATAAAATTGATGACTAATAAGAACATGCTGTATAAAAAAATAAATAAAATAAAATTCAAAAAGTAAAAGAAAAAAATTACCAAGGACAACAAAGCAGGGAAGTAAAAGCATCTCTTCTTGCAAAAAAAAAAAAAAAATTGAAACCCACTGATAACACGCAACTATAGTAATACTGTTTTTGCTATATTAAAAGTATACGAAATTGATTTATTCTTTATTGCTTGAAATACTTAAAATACTGTTTAAAAAACTTAATAATTAGGAATAAGTAAGGAATTTTCAGAAGAAAATATTAGGAAATATCTTTAGTAGTTTGAGAATAGTCTTTATAAAAACAAAATGTGTAAACAACAAAGGAAAAGGTTGAGAAATTCAGTGGTAGGACGTTTATCAAAGTACTTAATAAAAACTGTGAAACATCAACATGATACAACCATTTTAGTAAAGATTGGATCAGAAAAGAATTATCAATAGAGGGACTTCTCTGGTGGCGCCGTGGTTAAAAATCCTCCTGCCAATGCAAGGACGTGGGTTTGATCCCTGGTCTGGTAAGATCCCCCATGCCGCAGAGCAACTAAGCCTGTGTGCCACAACTACTGAGCCTGTGTGCCACAACTACTGAAGCCCACATACCTAGACCCACACTCCGCAATGAAGAGTAGCCCCTGTTCGACGCAACTAGAGAAAGCCCGTGTGCAGCAACGAAGACCGAACGCAGCCATAAATCAATCAATCAATCAATCAATCAATAAAGCACTAGGAGTCGTTTCATATTTTTTTTAAAAAGAGTTATCAATAGATATTAAATCTAGGAGGATATCTGTGTGAAGAACATGGTCTTAAAGTATCTCTCCATAGGGCCTTTATTCGTTGCAAGGGATACTTTTTTAGAAAGGCAATTATAGAGTGGAGAAATGGAATAAAACCCTGACCAGGTGATTAGATGATTCTAATGATTAGATGATTCATCACCAAAGAGGGGCAAATGGACATTGTGTGTAGTATTTTGCCCTGGAATGTAACCTGAATGTAATCACTAGTAAACATCAGACAAACCCATAATGAGGAATGTTCTATTAGGAAAAAAACGTGGGGAGGGAGCAGTATTCTTTACAAATATCAAAGAAAGGCCATGGAAATGTTCTAGATTAAAAGAAGCGAAAGACACGTGACATGTAAATGCAATGCTCAACCCTAGACTGGATCCTCTCCTGGAGGGAAGAATGCCATAAAAGAATTATTGGCTTAAATTTACTAAAGTAAATTGTAATTTGTAATTGTACTGTGGTTATATAAGAGAATATCTCTAGTCCTAAGAAATACACACTGACTTACTTAGGGGTAAAGGGCCATGGTGTATATAATTTACCCTCAAATCGTTCAGGAAAAGAAAGCATGTTTATATATATATATGTGTGTGTGTGTATGTGTGTATGTGTGTATATATAAACATACATACAAACATACACAGAGCAAGTACGTGTGTTTGAGTGCACAAAAATGCTAAAATGAATGGGGCACAATGTTAGTAACAGGTGAATCTGGGTAAAGGGCACACTTACATGTTCTTTACACTATTTTTATTCTTGCAACTGTTTTTGCAAGTTTGAAGTTATTTCAGATAAAACCTTTTTAAAATGTGAAGAGAGGCCACAAACTGTAAGAAGATATTTGTAGGTGTATAAGCAAGAGAATTAAAATGCAAAATATATAGGGAACTCCTATAAATTAATAACGTGGGTTTGATCCCTGGTCTGGTAAGATCCCCCATGCCGCAGAGCAACTAAGCCTGTGTGCCACAACTACTGAGCCTGTGTGCCACAACTACTGAAGCCCACATACCTAGACCCACACTCCGCAATGAAGAGTAGCCCCTGTTCGACGCAACTAGAGAAAGCCCGTGTGCAGCAACGAAGACCGAACGCAGCCAAAAGACAAAACCCATTGGAAAAATAGGCAAAATCACAAACAAGGATTTCATAGAAGAAGAAATATAAATGGTCAATTATATGAAAAGATCCTTCTTATTAGTTATCAGGAAAATGTGATTTTAAAACTGCAATAAAATAACATTTACATTTTCTGGTTTGGCAAAAATCCTAAGGCTGAGCATACAAACTCTACACATTGTTGGTAAGAATATACAGCAGCAGGAACCCTTAAATATCGTTGGTAGGAATGTAAATTGGTATAGCCACTTTGGAAAACTTTTGGCATTATCTTATAAATTTGAATATACACATATCATCCAATCCATGATTTCACCTTTAGATGAAATTGCCCTAGGAAACCTCTTGTCCGTGTATATTAGGAGACATGTAAAAGCATTCATAGTAATACCGTTTGAAATGGCAAAAAACTTGATATAAGCGAGTTTTCCAGTTTATTGACTGGAGAAGTGGATAAATCCATTGTGATATAATCCTACAATGGATTACTATATAGCAGTGAAAAAAGAATGATCTACAGCTACACACATCAATTTGTGTGAATTCTAATATTGAGTGAAAAATGCCAGTTTTTCAGAATGCAGAATATATATAGTATGATATCATTTTCATAAAGTTAAAAACCAAGCAAACAGCATATTATTTAGGGGACACATATATGGTTAAATATAAAGAAAGAAAGGGAATGATAAAAAAAATACTCAGTTAATTAGAATGGGATTAGAAAGAGATATTCAAGGAGTTTTAGTGGTATTGTTGGTAGTGTATTTATTAAGTTGAGTGGAGGATTTACAGAGGTTAATTTAATGTTTATGCATTATAAACCTACATATATAAGCCTAGGAAGTCATACGTGAATTATTAAATCTAAATAAGAGAAGCTTTTAAAGAATAATTCCATTCATTTGTTAACAAAAAATTTATTGTAATACCTATTATGTGTCAGATACTGTGCTAGGGATGGAAGAGATATCTGTGAACTTAACAGGCTGAACCCCCTGCCATACCTGATAGAATTGTGTACCTCTGTCACCACAAGATATATATAAGAACATCCTTAGCAACAGTATAATAGCCAAACTAGAAACAATGGAAAGGTCCATCAATAGGAAAATGGATAAATAAAAGTGGTATATTTATATGTATTTGGAATATTATGTAGCAGTGAGAATGAATGAACTAGACTACATGTAATTACATAATGCCAAGTGAAAGGAGTCAAGCACTTAGCGTATAATTTCATTTATTCCAAAGTTCAAAAACAGGCAAAATTAATCTTAGTGTTAAAAGTCAGGACAGTGGTTTCGCTTGAGAGAACAGTGATTGCAAAGGGGAACGTTTCTCAACCTAAATGATGATTTGATGGGTGTGCTCACTTTATGGAAATTTATCAGGCCCTGTAGTCATGATGTATATCCCTTTTTTGTATATATATTTTTCATTTGACTAAAAAGTTACTTACATAACAACAACAAACCTGCCCTTATGGCGCTTAGATTTTCCTGGGAGGATACAAACAGGTAATGTATGTACCTGTAGAAAGGGATAGGCGTTATGGAGAGAAATAAAGGAGGGAAGGAGAGCAGCGAGGTAAACGTTGTAATTTTCAATAGGGTAGTAAAGAAAACCCCTCCTGAGAAAATATCTTTTGGTAAAGATTGAAGAAGATGAATAACCAAGCCATCTGGCTAATTGGTGAAGAACATTCCAGGCAGAGGGAACAGTAAGTGCAAAGACCCTGAGGTAAAAGTAACCCGAGCAAGTGGGGGAAGTAGTAGGAAATGAAGTCAAAGGGACTGTGAGGTCCAAGTGGTACAGGGGCTTTAGAGACCATGGTAATGACTTGGCCTTTTACTCTAAGTGAGATGGAAAACGAAGGAGTGATATGATCTGACTTAAGTTTTAACAGGATCACCATGGTAACTGTATTGACAATACACCATGGGTGGCAAGGGGAAGCAGAGACACTAGTTATGATGCCACTGCAATAATCCAGGCAGAAGATGATGGTGGCTTGGACCAGGATGATAGTAGTAGAGGCCATGGGAGGTGGCTGCATTCCAGATAATTGTGAAGGTACAGCTGAGGGTTTACTGATAGGATGACTCTAACATTTTTGGCCTGAGCAGTAGAAGTATGGAGTTGTCATTAAGTGTGTTGGGCAAGGATTTGGGAGGAAGAGGTTTTGGGGGGAAGATCAGGAGTTTGGTTTTGGACATATTAAGTTAATATATATTATAGGTTTTTTAGGTTCACTATATAAATAGGAACAGGTAAGTGAAAATGTTACAATTTATTTTAGTCCTGTGTTAATTTGTGTTAATATATTATAAATATAAATATGCTTAACATAGAATTGCAGACTGAACTTAGAATTTGAAATCTTTGATTTCTTAAGGGTTAGTGTGATTTAATAAGCTGGAGTTCCTCTTTTACATAACACCCTAGAAAGTCACAAAAAAAGAAATTATTTCAAATGTCATAAGCACTGAGAATCATACTTTAATTGCCATATATTCAAAAAATATTTATTTACTTTATTTATTTATTTATTTATTTAGGCTGTGTGGGGTCTTTGTTGCGGCATGCGGGATATTTAGTTTCAGCACGTGGGCTCTTTTTAGTTGTGGCATGCAGGATCTAGTTCCCTGATCAGTAATAGAACCTGGGCCCCCTGCATTGAGAGTACAGAGCCTACCAGTGGACCACCAGGGAAGTCCCTGTCATATATTCTTAATCAGTGGGACAGATATTGATATGCTTTTACTTTTCAGAATAGAACTAACTTTCATTGGTTATTCAAGTTAGTGAGTCACAAAAAACTCCATTGTTCTACTGATTCCAATTTTGACTTTAAATAACTCGGGCCCTACTTTCCCTGCTAGGTGTTTTTAGAATGAAAAATGTTAACTTATTCTTCATTGCTACTGTAATTGAAGTGTACTGTAAAGAAAAGGTTGATTTTCTTTTTTAGCAGATGAGAACCTGAAATGATAGAGTGGTTAATTGGCAGCATTAAGATTCATTCATTCATTCATACATTCATACATTCATCCAACTAACATATCTTAGAGCTTTTAAAGTGGTGCATGACCCACTTTCATAACAGTCTAATGTGGAGAAAATTATATAACACAGATGCACAGACATGTTCAGAGAAGTTAAATGATTTGACAACAGTCACAAGTCTCCGTGAGTGGGAGAGATAGAGGTTCTTTTTTTTATATATATAAATATTTATTTATTAATTTTTGATTGTGTTGGGTCTTTGTTGCCGCGCGCGGGCTTTCTCTAGTTGCAGCGAGCGGGGGCTACTCTTCGTTGCGATGCATAGGTTTCTCATTGTGATGGCTTCTTTTGTTGTGGAGCATGGGCTCTAGGCACGCGGGCTTCAGTAGTTGTGGTGCACAGGCTCAGTAGTTGTGGCTCATGGGCTCTAGAGTGCAGGCTCAGTAGTTGTGGCGCATGGGCTTAGTTGCTCTGTGGCATGTGGGATCTTCCCGGACCAGGGCTCGAACCCATGTCCCCTACGTTGGCAGGTGGATTCTTAACCACTGCACCACCAGGGAAGTCCCTTACATAGAGGTTCTTGATAAAAAGGAAAAAAATAGATTTTTACTTTTTTTCCTGCAATAGGCAATGTGATTCCTCTGTCTCTGGGGCCTTGGCTCAGGGTCCTGGTTTGTGAGGTATAGGCTGGGCTTATATCACTAAGGCTGCATCATTTCCCCCTAAGTTACTTTAGAAACTCCAGGCTAGTTAGTAGTCTGAGGTCTCCTTACTCATTAAACTACTTATTCCAAAGCAGTGAATATTCAGTAAGCTAATTAAAATTTGTAAGTAAGATTTCCTTATTAAAAAATCTATTAAAATAAGAAGAAGCCTGTTAAAATAATAATTAGAGCAGGAAAAAAAGATGACTATCAAATTACAGTATCTTTTACAGCTATCCATAAAAGCCTTTTCAGTTACTTTGGCAGTAGATAGAAGGCAGAAGTGGATTTCTACTGTAAGTATGCAATTGGTGCACTGGAGACAAGTTGAAGGACAATGGCAGCTATTTTGTTAAAGTGGTTCTTTCACACTGTCTTAAAAGAAGGCTGCAGACCCTCTGTTCTGTAAAGTCTCTGAGTGTGTGTCCTAGTGGAGATGCGACATCATTAAACAGTGTGCAAAGAACAAAGGAGCAGGTTGTAAAAAGATGAGAGCTTTGAGGATATTGTAACACATGTACAGATAAGGCATATCTGCAAGATTTAAAGAAAACAGGGGAAGCCTCTGATTTTGTTGTTGTTGTCCTCCTCTATAAACAATCAGCACCATGATTAGCTTGGTGCCTAAAGCTTACTCTAGGGATGTCAGGTATTATATTTATTTTAGGGAACCTTTTTTGAAGGCGTCTCTAATACTCGTTGGATGTGATACTCAACTAAGGATAGAAAGACTATTTCCAGATTAGATGTAGTGTTTTTTGAGTTTTCCTATCAAGAAGAAGCCATATCAGAATCATGGTCCCTCAGGTTTTTGTCCCCTTCACCTCCTTGTCTGTTCTTTCCCTTTGAGTATTCCTGTCTTAGCCCGAAGGAAAGACATCTGATCAGAACCAGCTCTGAGTTCAAGCCTCCTGGCTTCCCACTTATTTTGACTCTGTGGTATTCCCACCCAGGAGATCTGGCATTCTCCAGAGATGCTCTTGGGCTTCCTTTGTTCTTGTCTTTTGGCTTCTCTTCTCCTTTCTTCTGTCAGCTTATGTGGAGAGCATATTACTTTTCTAAAACAAGTATGGATTTTGAGAGTAGAAGCTACATACAGTATAAGTAAGTTAATTTGATCCATCCAAAGGTACTTACCAGGACTTGGGGCTGTTTTCCTAATCCACTCAACAGGCACTGAGTGCCTACTTTGACTAGGCACTGTGTTTGGCACTGTGGCAAAGAAAGGTGAATGAGATAAGGTTCTTTTCCCTGAGAAATGTCAAATTTCTTGAGGGAGACAGACAAATGTGTTGTTGACAGGATACCAGAATTGTCCGGGGGACTGTACTGGTGCATATGGGTGCCATCTTGGAATATGGTATCAGGAGGGGTTTACTGAGGATTAGGAAAGTACCCCCAACTGAATAGCTCTGTGACCTTGGGCAAATCATTTAACCTTACTGTGCTTCATTTCCTCATACGTATAACTTGAATAAAAATAGCATGTACCTCATAAAGTTATGGGAGTTTCAGTAAGAAGATATATGTAAATCACCTAGGAGAGCGCTTATCCAAGAATAAGAAAAAATATAATAATAGTTATTATTATGCTGTTTCTCCTGCCTGGGATGGTCTAATCCTATACCCCCTAAACATATGTGTAAATATTTTATTAATTACTACTCTTTCAAAGTTCACTTCAAATATCAATTCCTCAAGAAAGCTTTCCTTGAACTTCCAGTTCACATCCTCCATTATATATTCTCACAGCTTCTCATACTTTTCCTTGATAACACTTACCACAATTGTAACTAAATAGTGAATTATTTAATGTTGTTCCTCTGATAGATGGTGAATTCCCCATTGATTGGGACTGTGGTCTTATTCAGCACTATATCCTGAATGTCCAGCAGATGTACAACACATAGACACTCAATGAGTATTTGTTGAAGAAATGACTTAGATAGAAAGTCACGCTGGAGCCTGATTGGGGAAGGTCTGCAATTATGATGTTTAGATGTTTAGATGTCTGTAATTATGCCTACAGTTATGAGACTGAGCAGTTTAGATGTCTGTTTTGCATTAACTAATTAATTATACAATAGTCATTCAATGAGTGATTTCAGGTCACTGTGCTACATATAACAGTGACTACAATAGAGGTTCTGTCCTTGTGGAGCTTACATTCTAATGAGGAGAGAAGGATAATTTATATATATGTGTCTATATATACATACATAAAAAATATTTATATATGTTCTGTATCTTATATTTTAATTATAAATAATAACATACATATATATATATAAAATGTCATATGGTAATAAGTGCTATGAAATAAAATAAGGGCAATACAGATTTCTGGGTTTGGGTGATGTGAGCAGATTTATGAAAGAGAAATCTAGCACCAATGTGTAAGGTCAATTTGAAGGGGAAAACACTAGAATAAGAGTGACTACATAGGAGATTAGTAACATAGTTTAGGAAAGAGGTGGTGAGTATTCAAATTAGGCCACTGAAAGTGGAAAACGGGGATGGATTTTAAAAGTATTTTGGAGATAGGACTGATATTTTGGAGATTGGGTTAACAATTGGATATGGATGTGAGAAGGAAAGAGTAATAAAAGATAGTGGAGGGTTTTAGCCTAGATAATTGAAGATGGCATATTATTAGCAGATATAGGAAACACATAAGGAAATGCTGGGAGCTTTTCTTTTTTCTCTTTTCCTCTCTTTAATTTGTTTTGTTTTGTTTTGTTTCTTTATAGGAAATGCTGGTTTGATGGAGGGGAGATTAAAGATTTGTGGTAGTTATGCCAGATTTGCATTGCCATCAGGGATCACAGTTGGGAAGTGTTCAGTTTGGAAATATAACTTAGGAGAAAGGTCAAGTTTAAATTTAGCTTGAGAGTCATTCACTTAAATTCATAGTTGAAGGGATGATGTTGCTCAGGGAATTTGCAGGTAAGAAGAAAATAAGGCCAGGGGTAATGACTTTTCCATGGGTTGTTTGTCAATTCTGAGAGGATGACTAAGAGGTTAAGCTGTGCTTTTGACAACTTTGAAGGGCTGAGAAGGCAAGAATTGGTGTCGAGGTATCTAGGACTTATTAAGGAAAGATACCTTGTTTCCCTTGCTTTGTGTTAGGATTTGTACTGATACTATCAGAGCTACATCCTAGTAGTAGGGGTGCACTGGAAGTACATAGACCCTCACAGAGACTGTAATTCTGTTTCAGAATAATACCTCAGTCCTTGAATTGAATTGCTAGTCCAAAGGTGCGTGGACAAAGCAAATATATATTTTTTGTGTGTGTGGAGAAAGATAGCATCATTCTAGGCTTCAAGTTGTTTCTATAAACAAAGCAAATAAAACATTGGGGACACAATCAGAAAAAAAACAAACAGACCTATGAGAAGACATAACAATATATACTGAAAACAGCAGAAATGTCTCCAAGGAAATAAGCAAACCAGAGAATTTTGTCAGAGAACTGGAAACCATAAAAAAGCTCATATGGAAATATTAGAACCAAAAATTCAGTAACCAAAATTAAGAATTCAGTGCATGGGTTTTAAAGCAGGTTAAACATAGCTGAAGAGAGAATTACTGAACTGGAAGATGGGTCATAAGAAAATAAACATGCTGAAGAATGGAGAGACAATAGGATAGAAAATCAGGAGAGAGAGTAAGGGACATTGAGGATACAGTAAGAAGTCTAACAATGTAATTGTAGTCCCAGAAGCAAACATAATAGTGGGTCAAAAGCAATATTTGAAATGTAAAGGCTGATACCTTTCCAAAACTGATGGAAGACTCTAAGCCCTAGATTTATGAAAAGGTACAGTCCCAAAAGAAGATAGATAAATAGGAATCCACAGTGAACACAGTCAAAACAAAAGCAACCAGAGGGGAAAATAAGAGTGGCCTCAGAGGAGTAGCAATTAGGCTGACCACTGATTTCTTTTCTTTTTTTTTTTTTTAACATCTTTATTGGAGTATAATTGCTTTACAATGGTGTGTTAGTTTCTGCTTTATAACAAAGTGAATCAACTATACATATACATATATCCCCATATCTCCTCCCTCTTGCATCTCCCTCCCACTCTCCCTATCCCACCCTTCTAGGTGGTCACAAAGCTCCGAGCTGATCTCCCTGTGCTATGGGCTGCTTCCCACTAGCTATCTGTTTTACATTTGGTAGTATATATAAGTCCATGCACTCTCTTTGTCCCAGCTTACCCTTCCCCCTCCCCGTGTCCTCAAGTCCATTCTCTACATCTGTGTCTTTATTCCTGTCTTGCCCCTAGGTTCTTCAGAACCAGTTTTTGTTTTTGTTTTTTTTAGATTCCATATATATGTGTTAGCATACGGTATTTATTTTTCTTTTTCTGACTTACTTCACTCTGTATGACAGACTCTAGGTCCATCTACCCCATGACAAATAACTCAATTTCGTTTCTTTTTATGGCTGAGTCATATTCCATTGTATATATGTGCCACATCTTCTTTATCCATTCATCTGTCAATGGACACTTAGGTTGCTTCCATGTCCTGCCTATTGTAAATAGAGTTGCATTGAACATTGTGGTACATGACTCTTTTTGAATTATGGTTTTCTCAGGGTATATGCCCAGTAGTGTGATTGCTGGGTTGTATGGTAGTTCTGTTTTTAGTTTCTTAAGGAACCTCCATACTGTTCTCCATAGTGGCTGTATCAGTTTACATTCCCACCAGCCGTGCAAGAGGGTTCCCTTTTCTCCACACCCTCTCCAGCATTTATTGTTTGTAGATTTTTTGATGATGGCCATTCTGACTGGTGTGAGATGATACCTCATTGTAGTTTTGATTTGCTTTTCTCTAATGATTAGTGACGTTGAGCATTCTTTCATGTGTTTGTTGGCAATCTGTTTATCTTCTTTGGAGAAATGTCTATTTAGGTCTTCTGTCCATTTTTGGATTGCATTGTTTGTTTTCTTAATATTGAGCTGCAAGAGCTGTTTATATATTTTGGAGATTAATCCTTTGTCCGTTCATTAGTTTGCAAATATTTTCTCCCATTCTGAGGGTTGTCTTTGTCTTGTTTGTAGTTTCCTTTGCTTTGCAAAAGCTTTTAAGTTTCATTAGGTCCCATTTGTTTTTGTTTTTGGTTTTTTTTTTTTTTTGGTTTTATTTCCATTTCTCTAGGAGGTGGGTCAAAAAGGATCTTGCTGTGATTTATGTCATAGAGTGTTCTGCCTATGTTTTCCACTAAGAGTTTGATAGTGTTTGGCCTTACATTTAGGTCTTTAGTCCATTTTGAGTTTATTTTTGTGTATGGTGTTAGGGAGTGTTCTAATTTCATTCTTTTACATGTAGCTGTTCATTTTTCCCAGCACCACTTACTGAAGAGGCTGTCTTTTCTCCATTGTATATTCTTGCCTCCTTTGTCATAGATTAGTTGACCATATGTGCGTGGGTTTATCTCTGGGCTTTCTATCCTGTTCCATTGATCTATATTTCTGTTTTTATGCCAGTACCATACTGTCTTGATTACTGTAGCTGTGAAGTATAGTCTGAAGTCCAGGAGCCTGAATCCTCCAGCTCTGTTTCTTTTCCCCTCAAGACTGCTTTGGCTATGTGGGGTCTTTTGTGTTTCCATACGAAATGTGAAGTTTTTTGGTCTCTTCTGTGAAAAATGCCATTGGTAGTTTGATAAGGATTGCATTGAATCTGTAGATTGCTTTGGGTAGTATAGTCATTTTCACAATGTTGATTCTTCCAATCCAAGAACATGGTATATCTCTCCATCTGTTGGTATCATCTTTAATTTCTTTCATCAGTGTCTTAGAGTTTTCTGTATACAGGTCTTTTGTCTCCCTAGGTAGGTTTATTCCTAGGTATTTTATTCTTTTTGTTGCAATGGTAAATGGAAGCGTTTCCTTAATTTCTCTTTCAGATTTCTCATTATTACTGTATAGGAATGCAAGAGATTTCTGTGCATTAGTTTTGTATCCTGCTACTCTACCAAATTCAATGATTAGCTCTAGTAGTTTTCTGGTAATGTCTTTAGGATTCTCTGTGTTTAGTATCATGTCTGCAAACAGTGACAGTTTTACTTCTTTTCCAGTTTGGATTCCTTTTATTTCTTTTCCTTTTCTGATTGCTGTGGCTAAAACTTCCAAAACTATATTGAATAATAGTGGGGATAGTGGGCAACCTTGTCTTGTTCCTGATCTTAGTGGAAATGGTTTCAGTTTTTCACTATTGGGAACGATGTTGGCTGTGGGTTTGTCATATATGGCCTTTATTATATTGAGGTAAGTTCCCTCTATGCCTACTTTCTGGGGGGTTTATATCATAAATGGGTGTTGAAGTTTGTTGAAAGCTTTTTCTGCATCTATTGAGATGATCATATGGTTTTCATCCTTCAATTTAATATGGTATATCACATTGATTGATTTGTGTATACTTGCATTCCTGGGATAAACCCCACTTGATCATGGTGTACAATCCTTTTAATGTGCTGTTGGATTCTGTTTCCTAGTATTTTGCTGAGGATCTTTTCATCTATATTCATCAGTGATATTGGCCTGTAGTTTTCTTTCTTTGTGACATCTTTGTCTGGTTTCGGTATCAGGGTGATAGCGGCCTCGTAGAATGAGTTTGGGAGTGTTCCTCCCTCTGCTATATTTTGGAAGAGTTTGAGAAGGATAGGTGTTAGCTCTTTAAATGTTTGATAGAATTCACCTGAAGCCATCTGGTCCTGGGCTTTTGTTTGTTGGAAGATTTTTAATCACAGTCTCAATTTTGGTGCTTGTAATTGGTCTGTTTATATTTTCTATTTTTTCCTGGTTCAGTCTCGGAAGATTGTGCTTTTCTAAGAATTTGTCCATTCCTTCCAGGTTGTCCATTTTATTGGCATATTGTTACTTGTAGTAATCTCTCATGATCCTTTGTATTTCTGCAGTGTCAGTTGTTACTTCTCCTTTTTCATTTCTAATTCTGTTGATTTGAGTTTTCTCTCTTTTTTTCTTGATGAGTGTGGCTAATGGTTTATCAATTTTGTTTGTCTTCTCAAAGAACCAGCTTTTAGTTTTACTGATCTTTGCTATTGTTTCCTTCATTTCTTTTTCATTTATTTCTGATCTGTTCTTTATGATTTCTTTCCTTCTGCTAACTTTGGGGGTTTTTGTTCTTCTTTCTCTAATTCTTTAAGTGTAAGGTTAGGTTGTTTATTTGAGATGTTTCTTGTTTCTTGAGGTAGGATTGTATTGCCATAAACTTCCCTCTTAGAACTGCTTTTGCTGCACCCCATAGGTTTTGGGTCATCGTGTTTTCATTGTCAGTTGTTTCTAGGTAGTTTTTGATTTCCTTTTTGATTTTTTCTTGGTTATTTAGTAGCTATTGTGTAGCCTCCATGTGTTTGTATTTTTTACAGTTTTTTTTTCCTGTAATTGATATCTAGTCGCATAGCACTGTGGTCAGGAAAGATACTTGATATGATTTCAATTTTCTTAAATTTACCAAGGCTTGATTTGTGACCCAAGATATGATCTATCCTGGAGAATGTTCCATGAGCACTTGAGAAGAAAGTGTATTCTGTCATTTTTGGATGGAATATCCTATAAATATCAATTAAGTCCATCTTGTTTAATGTGTTATTTAAAGCTTGTGTTTATTTATTTTCATTTTGGATGATCTGTCCATTGGTGAAAGTGCGGTGTTAAAGTCCCACACTATGATTGTGTTACTGTCGATTTCCCCTTTTATGGCTGTTAACATTTGTCTTATGTATTGAGGTGCTCCTGTGTTGGGTGCATAAATATTTACAATTGTTATATCTTCTTCTTGGATTGAGCCCTTGATCATTATGTAGTGTCCTTCTTTGTCTCTTGTAAAGTCTATTTTGTCTGATATGAGAATTGCTACTCCAGCTTTCTTTTGATTTCCATTTGCGTGACATATCTTTTTCCATCCCCTCACTTTCAGTCTGTATGTGTTCCTAGGTCTGAAGTGGGTCTCTTGTAGACAGCATATATATATGGGTCTTGTTTTTGTATCCATTCAGCGAGCCTGTGTCTTTTGGTTGGAGCATTTAATCCATTTACACTTAAGGTAATTATTGATATGTATGTTCCTATTACCTTTTTCTTAATTGTTTTGGGATTGTTATTGTAGGTCTTTTCCTTCTCTTGTGTTTGCTGCCTAGAGAAGTTCCTTTAGCGTTTGTTGTAAAGCTGGTTTGGTGGTGCTGAATTCTCTTAGCTTTTGCTTGTCTGTAAAGGTTTTAATTTCTCCATCAAATCTGAATGAAATCCTTGCTGGGCAGAGTTATCTTGGTTGTAGGTTTTTCCTTTTCATCACTTTAAATATGTCCTGCCACTCCCTTCTGGCTTGCAAAGTTTCTGCTGAAAGATGAGTTGTTAACCTTATGGGGATTCCCTTCTATGTTATTTGTTGCTTTTCCATTGCTGCTTTTAATATTTTTTTCTTTGTATTTAATTTTTGATAGTTTGATTAATATGTCTTAGCATGTTTCTCCTTGGGTTTATTCTGTATGGGACTCTCTGCGCTTCCTGGACTTGACTATTTCTTTCCCATATTAGGGAAGTTTTTAACTATAATCTCTTCAAATATTTTCTCAGTCCCTTTTTTTTCTCTTCTTCTTCTGGGACCCCTATAATTCAAATGTTGGTGCGTTTAATGTTGTCCCAGAGGTCTCTGAGACTGTCCTCAATTATTTTCATTCTTTTTTCTTTATTCTGCTCTGCAATAGTTATTTCCACTATTTTATCTTCCAGGTCACTTATCCATTCTTCTGTCTCAGTTATTCTGCTACTGATTCTTTCTAGAGAATTTTTAATTTCATTTATTGTGTTGTTCATTATTGTTTGTTTGCTCTAGTTCTTCTAGGTTCTTGTTAAGCATTTCTTGTATTTTCTCCATTCTATTTCCAAGATTTTGGATCATCTTTACTATCATTACTCTGAATTCTTTTTTAGGTAGACTGCCTATTTTCTCTTCATTTGTTTGGTCTGGTGGGTTTTTACCTTGCTCCTTCATCTGCTGTGTGTTTCTCTGTCTTCTCATTTTGCTTAACTTATTGTGTTTGGGGTCTCCTTTTTGCAAGCTGCAGGTTCGTAGTTCCCGTTGTTTTTGGTGTCTGCCCCCAGTGGGTAAGGTTGGTTCAGTGGGTTGTGTAGGCTTCTTGGTGGAGGGGACTGGTGCCTGTGTTCTGGTGGATGAGGCTGGATCTTGTCTTTCTGGTGGGCGGGACCATGTCCATTGGTGTGTTTTGGGGTGTCTGTTACCTTATTATGATTTTAGGCAGCCTCTCTGCTAATGGATGGGGTTGTGTTCCTGTCTTGCTAGTTGTTTGGCATAGGGTGTCCAGCACTGTAGCTTGCCGGTCATTGAGTGGAGCTGGAGCTTAGCATTGAGATGGAGATCTCTGGGAGAGCTTTTGCCATTTGATATTACGTGGAGCCGGGAGGTCTCTGGTGGACCAATGTCCTGAACTCGGCTCTCCCACCTCAGAGGCACAGGCCTGACACCCAGCTGGAGCAACAAGACCCTGAGCACACGGCACAGAAGAAAAGGGAGAAAAAAAGAAAGAAAAATAAACAAGATAAAATAAAGGTATTAAAATTAAAAATATTAAAAATTAAAAAGGAATAAAAAAACAAAAAAAGAGGAAAGAAAGAAAGAAGAGAGCAACCAAACCAAAAAACAAATCTACCAATGATAACAAGCACTAAAAACTATACTAAAAAAACAAAGAAAAACAAAAAAAATGGACAAACCAGAACCCTAGGACAAATAGTAAAAGCAAAGCTATATAGACAAAATCATGCAAAGAAGCATACACATTCACACTCAGAAAAAGAGAAAAAGGAAAAAATATATATATATTGTTGCTCCCAAAGACCACTGCCTCAATTTGGGGATGATTCGTTGTCTTTTCAGGTATTCCACAGGTGCAGTGTACATCAGGTTGATTGTGGAGGTTTAATCTGCTGCTCCTGAGGCTGCTGGGAGAAATATTCGTTTCTCTTCTTTGTTTGCAGAGCTCCTGGGGTTCAGCTTTGGATTTGGACCTGCCTCTGCGTGTAGGTCGCCTGAGGGCGTCTGTTCTCCACTCACACAGGACAGGGTTAAAGTAGCAGCTGATTAGGGGGCTCTGGCTCACTCAGGCCGGGGGGAGGGAGGGTACAGAATGCAGGGCAAGCCTGTGGTGGCAGAGGCCGGTGTGACGTTGCACCAGCCTGAAGCACACCGTGTGTTCTCCCAGGGAAGTTGTCCCTGTATCACAGGACCCTGGCAGTGGCAGGCTGCACAGGCTCCTGGGAGGGGAGGTGTGGGTTGTGGCCTGTGCTTGCACATAGGGTTTTTGATGGCTGCGGTAGCAGCCTTAGGTTTTCATGCCCGTCTCTGGGGTCTGCGCTGATAGCTGTGGCTCACGCCCATCTCTGGAGCTCGTTTAGGCAGTACTTTGAATCCCCTCTCCTCGCGCACCCTGAAACAATGGTCTCTTGCCTCTTAGGCGGTTCCAGACTTTTTCCTGGACTCCCTCCCAGCTAGCTGTGGTACACTAGCCCCTTTCAGGCTGTGTTCTCACAGCCAAACCCAGTCCTCTCCATGGGGTCTGAACTCTGAAGCTCGAGCCTCCACTCCCAGCCCCCACCTGTCTTGGCCGGCAGGTGAGCAGACAAGCCTCTCGGGCTGGTGAGTGCTGGTCAGCACTGATCCTCTGTGCAGGAATCTCTCCACTTTGCCCTGTTCACCCCTATTGCTGCACTCTCCTCTGTGGCTCCGACACTGTACCCAACAACTGCAGAATACATACTCTTTTGAAGCACTTGCAGCACATTTTGAAAGTTAACTATATTTTGGGCCATAAAACACCTCTCAATAAATTTTAAATAATTTAAACTATAGAGTATGTTTTCTGAGTACAGTGAAATCAAACAAACAAAAAATCAGTAACAAAAAGATAAGTAGAAATTCCCGTGTTTGAAAATAAAGCACTGTATTTCTTAATAGCTCATGGGTTAATGAAGCCCCACTGTAAATTGGAAAATATTTTAACTGATAATGAAAATACACCTATCAAAATTCATGGTATGGGAGTTCGCTGGCAGTCTAGTGGTAAGGACTCCGTGCTTTCACTGCCAAGGGCCCGGGTTCAATCTCTGGTCAGGGAACTAAGGTCCCGCAAGCTGTGTGGTATGGCCAAAAAAAAAAGAAAAAAAATTCATGGGATGCAGCTAAAGCCATGCTTAGGAGGAAATTTATAGCTTTAAATATTCATATATATGTGTGTATTTTAATACTATGTATATACAGTATACATATAGTAAGAGGGAAGGCTGAAAATCAGTGAGCTAACTGTCCATCTCAAGGTATTAAAGGATAATAAATTAAACCCAAATAAGTGTCAGGTAACTGGGTTGCAAATCAAGGGAGAGGGACTTCCCTGGTGGTCTAGTGGTTAGGACTCGGCATATTCATTGCCGTGGGCCAGAGTTTGATCCCTGGTGAGGGAACTAGGATCCTGAAAGCCATGCAGTAGAGCAAAAAAAAAAAAAAAAAAAAAAAATCAAGGGAGAGAAGTTCTCAAATACCGGTATAAATAGTTTCCTTTTCTCCCTCTTGACTTCCTAAAGTTATATGTTTAGACTCTTGCCCTCTGGATACAGCAGATTTTCTATCAAAACTAAGTGTCGGGCTTCCCTGGTGGCACAGTGGTTGAGAGTCCGCCTGCTGATGCAGGGTACACGGGTTCGTGCCCTGGTCCGGGAAGATGCCACATGCCGCGGAGCACCTGGGCCCGTGAGCTATGGCCGCTGAGCCTGCGTGTCCGGAGCCTGTGCTCCACAACGGGAGAGGCCACAACAGTGAAAGGCCCGCGTACCGCAAAAAAAAAAAAAAAAAACAAAAAAACTAAGTGTCATTCCTTGTGTTCCATTTAGGCAGTGGTACTATCCTTTAATACCACTTATTTTGAGAAATTGGGACTTTAACTCCAGACGACTGTACATTCAGTATAGGAAGTACAGAAACAGACTCCACTCTACCACTACTAAGTAGCAGTGTGACACTGAGCAAATCATTTAACCTGAAGTTCCCATTTTTTGACTTGTAAGATTAGGATAATGATAATTTCTTCAGAGGTTTGAAGGCTAAATGAAATCATGTATGTAGACTGCTATTACAGGGACTGGTATATCATAAGTGCTCAATAAATGCTAATTTTTCATGCATTAAACCAGAGTTTTCTTGCTAGGTATGTTGTATATATAGAGCCTCATAAAGTTTCCAAAAGAAAGAGGGAACAGACACTCTGACCACCAGCAAACTAGTGTGCTAGCAACCCCTAGCCCCTAGGTTTTCACAGGCTTTGTAAAGGTGAGAGCCAGAGTGGGCACAGGGTGGGAGTCGGGGGTGAGTGGGGTTGTGTCTGTTCTTACACTCTGAGTAGACCTACCCGAGGTGTATTCCTTACTCTAAAAATACCTGTGGTTCTTTCTAGTGAGAATTAATTGTGTGTGTTGAAAGGGTAGGACACCTTTTGAGGATAGGTATTCCTATTTTAAATAGATTCAGTGAAATTTTCTCGATTTTTAAAAAGAAAACTGGTGTGTGTATTTGGTAGGGAGAGGTATTTGAATAAATAAGGGTTTCTATGAAAGGCTTGACTGTAGGATTTCTTTACATAGGACACTGAATACATTTTGATAATTTCAGTTACAGGAAGTAGATTTACATGAAATTTACCTGGACAAAAAGTCTGGTTCATTGTTTAAAGAGTGCTCTTGAGTTTTAATTCTGGGACGCTGACGTGTTGCCTTCGGAGATGGCTCTATCTCTCAGTGCAGCTGATGGGAGTCAGTTTCACAGCTGTGATGTCAGTGTTTCAAAATCTGTCAAAGAGGCTTTCCATGGAGGCCATAGAGGAACCTATTCAGTTGTACACCTAACACATTTTTTATTTTTTAATGAGAGAAGTAATTTTAAAGGAAAAAATCTTTAACTGAAAACATGCTTTGGGGTAATTTAGAACCACCCCTCAGCACGTGTTTTAGGGAGATGAACGGTGTCATTTGTTTTTTTGTGTACTGTGGCCGCGAGGCTGACGTTTTATGTACTTTTGCAGATGAGCCTCTTTGTGAATGTCACGAGCAGTTATCAGTCTATCATGTATAGAGTAGAAAGGGCAAAGCCAAACTATAAGGGTGTCAGTACATTATGGTAATAAAATTTTTCACAGCCTCAAATAAAAACAAATACAGTACTTGACAAGTGAATCTGTTTTAAATTATTTCAAATACTATGGAAACAGAATTTCTGTTTGTTTAGTTCTCTTATTAGAAGTGAATTGTGTTTCAAAAGTTGGTTTTCAAGTCAGTTGTTCAGAATTTGGAACTTACTTTCTAAAAAAAAAATAAAATGGTCTGGATTATTGGGCTAGCTCACATTTTAACCATAAAGGAGCTGAAATATTTTACACTGAAAAAGTAGGCTATACTTTGGTAGCCCTAGCCATTTAATGCAATGGAAAATAAATAAAATCGAATAAACAATTTAAAACATTTATGAATATTAAGAAAAAACAAGTTTTATTAGACAAGGCATAGTGGGAAAAGCACAGGAAAGGCTGTGACCCTCAGGCAAACTACATAAACTTTCTGACCTCAGTTTTTACATCAGTTAAACTGGGTCTTTGTGAGGCTAAATGAGATAATAATGTGAAGTTCCTGGTACAGTGGCCGGCTCTAAATGAGCTCTCCGTAAGTGGCTGCTGTTATAAATATATGTACAGGTAGGATCCAAACCCAGGTTTCCTACAAATCCTAGGTCCACTGCCTTGTCCTGCATGTGGCTATGTTGGGGCAGAAGCGAGGAGGGACATGGAGGCAGGGGTAGTGCTGTCAGCTGTTTGTGCACAACCCGCAGGTGCGTGGCAGACAGGAGCTCTTGGTCAGATGTCACCCTCCTGGGAGGAAGTTTATGATGCTCAGGTGTGCAGGGGAGCAATCCCTTTTCCCTTCTCTCACTGCTGCTTAGTCCCCACTGCCAGAACCCTGCCAGCGCTGGGAGTAGGACAGGTTCTCCCAGAATCCAGAACTCCTGTGGAAAGGGTGTCCTGACCTTACTGATGACAGGAAGCCAGCATAACCTGTAGAGGGTTTTGTCGTTGCTCTTGTTGCTTGTTTGTTTTAAGAAAAGGGAGAGCTAACACTTACTCGGTGCCTAGTACATCCCAGGCTCTGTGCCTTTTTTTTTTTTTTAGCATGTTATCTCATTTACCGTTCTCAACAGCCCTGTGGGGAGAAGGCATCGTTAGTTATCCCATCCTGTAGACCAGGAAAAGAGAACTTAGGTGATGTTGCTGGACTAAGGTAACACAGCTAGGAAATCAAAGAGTGGGGATTCACACTCAGGTCTGTCTGGCTCTGAAGTGCCCTTTGGGTTCTCAAGGGAATGCACACGTGTGGTTATCTACAGTGTGTCCAGCCTTTCTGTCCTTACGTAAACTTCACTGGATGTGCACCCTTGGGAAGGAGAGGAGTGGAATGAGATTTAGTTTATTAACACCATTAAGTTTAAAAATTGAACAGTATCTGGCTTCCATCCCTCATTTCAAATTGAATCACATAATGGGGATGAAAACATATTGATTAGAGAGAAACTATTAATTAGAGGTAAAATTGTTTACAATGTAAATAAGCTACATGTTCCATTATACACAACTTGGCACTTCAACATTTCATAATCTGTTGCATTTAATTAGGCACAGTACATAAAGTATGCATCACAAGTAAACATGGGAAACAGTGGCAAATTTTTCTGATTTGTGCTTTATAAATGTTCAGTTTGCTAATCTCGTTCATGATGTTTTAGTGTTAGCTGCAGCTTTTCCAAACAAGTGCTGATCCTCTCCCTAACGTATTTTATGCAAGGAAGCAAAACTAAGAATGAACTCTAAAGTTCTGCACTTCTGCCTCTTAAAGATTAAGTCATTAAGTAATAATTTTTCTCTTTTATTTAACATTGTTATTAAAATGATAAATAAATGTAGTGATAGAATTTGAAATGTAAGATATAATTAATGCTAATTAATAAATTGGCTTTCAGTGACTGTAGAGACATTGTAGATGGTTTAGCTTTTTAATTTGAACATGGCATTTTTCTTAAAGGCAAAGCAATCTGGGAAACTTTAGTGGCTTGAGATTTACAAAGTGTCTGATTTTAATTATTTCAAGAATTTTCAGACCTGCCAACCCCGTCCTCCAGATAGAATACAGGAATGGGATTGCTGATTCCTGCAGCTGTGTGGGCCAGCATAGTGCCTGGCACTTAATACTCTTCAAGATTGTTAAATGACTTCCAAGTGCTTTTTTTTTTTAAGAAGATTGGTTACTTTTTTCACTGAAAAGTACCTTTTTCTAATTAGAAAAAAACCCAATACTTGCTTATCTGAAATCAATTTGGATAATACTTGAAAACACACAGGAAAACACAAAATTGGAAGTTACTTATAAACCTACTCTAAAAGATAATCACGTATTGGTACGTGTTTCCTAGTACTTTTTTGTATACATACGTGTATGTGTATGTTTGCGTGTGCACACCTGTGTATGTCTATGTGTAAGTATTTTTAACCCCCCCAAATTCTCATGCTGTGTGCAGAGAAAAAAGAAGCCCTTTCCTCCTCTTTATAATATATTGCGAATATTTCCCACATATTGTTTTCTTCAACATTTTTAACCAATGATTATATTCCATTATACAGATGTGCTATAAATTAACTTCTCTTTTTACTATTGTAAATAGGACTGTGGTGAATCTCTTTGCACATATATCTCTAAATATTTCATCAAGATAAATTCTTAGTAATGCTGAGTCAAAGTGTATGTATATCCATATTTGCTGGCATACTTTATGGAAAGATTATGCTAAATAATAAGTAAACTAAGTATCCCTTTCTGTTTATTTCTTTAAATGTTTTTGATTTCCTGAAGCTGACAAATTTGTTCTTTGTTGAGCTCCAAAAGGTCACTGTGACACATCGTGATTGCCTGAGTGAGCCTTGTTTTTATAGCTGAAGGTCTTTACTAGATACACCCCATACAAGGGGCTCCCACATGTACTCATACAAAGAAGTTAATGCAACTAGAATTAGCCTGCTCACTTAAGGGAGCAGTCTTGAACTCAGGTGCACATGCTTCACAAAGTGTAGCTGAAGATTTTCCAGAGGGTACAAGAGCATGCGTGGTTTTAAGGTTATCACTGGTCAGCTTTCCTTGTGTGTGTGTGTGTGTGTGTGTGTGTATACTCCTTCCTGAAATCCACTTGCCTCAGAAAGCTGCTGTGGTAGTAGCTCATGTGGCTGTCCTTTGCCCTCTTCCCCTTTTCCACTTGTCCTTTTCGCAGTTTAGGAAACGGATAGTCCCACCCATTGCCCCAAAGTCTGAGACCCTCTCTGGTTCCCAGCAAGGGACTGTGTGAAATATTGGTGATAACCCAAACCTCCTTCAATCAGCACTTTATAACCCAGAACCCCTCTGATTAAGAAATGCATGTTAATTCTGTATTGAAGAATGTGTTCACAGTATTCAGTAGTATACAAATAATTTAGTGAATCAGAATTAAAGCAATGTTCCCCTCCAAAGTACTCTCAGTAACTTCATAAGGGGGAATTTCAATGCTGATAAATATAGAACTTTTAATAATAAAGTGTTGTTTCAACTATTAAAAAAAAGAAATACATGTGTGATAAAACCTTACTTTTGATGGTCAAAATAAGTATTATTTATCAAAATAAGTATTGGTATTGCTTTGATTAATTTTAGACTAACTGTGATGATAGCTTAATCCAGAAGGATATGTTAGACATGTAGAGCATTATAATTATAGTAAATAAAGAGTTTAAAAACTTCAATTTCCATATATTACTTTTGTAGAGCATAAAAGTATATTGCATTAGGATAATATGGGAGGGAAATGAAATGGAAATGCGCTTCCAAAACAAAAGAGAACGCAGCATTTTTGACTATTAAAGAAAAACGAGTTTATATATTTTTTAAATGGATAGTGGGTATCAAATTGCTTTGCTATTTATATTTGGTTGGATACATTTTAAAGAATAGCATTACAATTTTATTTTAAAAGGTCAACATTTATGACATACTGAAATAACATTGTTTACAACTCTATAAACTTATAATGAAAAATTGTAGATGCCAACTTAAAAAATGTACAAAGGAGAAAAAAATGTGTGAGCAGATACCTGATTTTTTTCAACTTTTTTAGGCAGTATTCCAGCAAAAAGTGTGACATGGGACAGGCACCTAAATGGGAAGGCTGCCTCACCTGGCCTCAGGTGGCCTCACGGGAACGTTCCCCACTGTACTTCCTAGAAATCTCAGGCTCCCCTCCCTTAGTGAGCCCTGGCATGGTGGAGGTGGTGAGATCACCTGCAGAGCTCTCCTTCTGGCTTTCCCTTGCCTGGAGCACTCTCCCCTTCTCTGTACCTTAGCCAGAGCCAGCCGGTCCCTCAGGTGCTTTAGGTCCCTCAGGCCTGGTACCCATGCCTCCTCCCTCTCTCTCAGCTCCCTCGTTCTCCACAATGAAAATATGCCTCACTTGTTAGACCTCCACCAGACATCACCTCTTGCAGAAACACTCCTTGATTCCCCTTTCCTCTTTTCATTTAGAATGGTTTCTCCTTCCTCTTTCACTATAAAAGAGGGGTTCAGAAGTTAAGGGAAAAGGGAGTTAAGTTAGAAAGTAGAATGAGTCTCTGGAATCTTGGAGAGGCCCAGGTAGAGGGAGGCAGTGGCTTATGTGTTTGGCTTGTGTCAACAGAGCTTCTAGAGCTTTGTACCTCTGAAACACGGAGTCTCAATAAAAATACTGTTGAATTGAATTGAAGCTGAAGTCCAGTTCAGGTTTCACCGTACCTCTGAATTCTTTGATTTCCCAGATCTGCTGGGACTTCTCTCCTTCCAAATTCCTTGTGTACTTATAGTCTATTCTGTACAGCTTGGTGTGTCATCATCACCATCCTGAAATTTTTGTTAATTATTTTGAGTGTCTAGCATTGTTTTTATTTTATTTTATTTTTTATTTATTTATTTATTTATTTATTTGCTTTATAACAAATTTAATCAGTTATACGTATACATATGTTCCCATATCCCCTCCCTTTTTCTAGCATTGTTTTTATAACCAAATTGTAAACTCTAGGCAGGTAGAGGTACCTGTTTATTTTTTCATCTCCCCATGGCACCTACTGTAGCACTGGCCATAACAGATACTCAATAGACATATCCCAGTTCATTGTAAAAAAGGGAGAAAATTGATGGGGTGTCCTGGGGTTGAAGTATGGATATGTCACACTTCACTGTATGATTTGGGGCCACTTGTGTATAGTCTGGATCTCTTGATTCTTCATTGATAAAACATAGGTGGTAGTGATAGCTAATAATATCAGGTAATCACTATGGGCCAAAATCATTAATGTACCTAACATTTCTATGAGATACAAATAACATTTCTATTACTACCCTTATTGTTCTCACTGTATATGAGAGTAATATAAAGTACTAAAATAATCTGCCCAGGGTCACTCATAGTAAATGGCAGTGTGGCTTTGAAACCAGACCCTGAGTCCCAAGCATTTACCCATCATGTGATACTGCCCATATCTGATGTATCTACCTCAGTTAAAGATTCTAAGTGAGTAGAAGGTTCTGGGTATCTTTTTGAAAGAGGTAAAAAAGTGACACAAAAGTTGAATTTAGTTACATATTTGGAAAACATTTTTACTTTTTTCCCCAGCTTTATTGAGATATAACTGAAACATTGTTTAACGTATACAACGTGTTGATATGATACATTTTAAAATTGCCAAATAATTACTGCACAGTGTTAGTTACCACCTTCATCCCATCACATAGTTACCATTTCTTTTTCCTAGTGAGAACATTTAAGATGTACTCTTTTAGCAACATTCAAGTATGTGATACAGTATTATTAGGTATAATCAACCCCTGGTAACCTCCAGGGGTTTCTCTGAGTTTGTCTCTTTTAGATTCCACAGTTTAAAACATTTTACTTTTTCCCAGTCCGTAGGTTATCTTTTCCTTTTGTTTATTGTTTCCTTTGCTGTGCAAAAGCTTATAGGTTTAATTAGGTCCCATTTGTTTATTTATTTTTGCTTATTAGGTCCCATTTGTTTATTTTTGTTTTTCTTTCTATTGCCTTGGGAGAGTGACCTAAGAAAACACTGGTACGATGTACGTCAAAGAAAGTTTTGCCTATGTTCTCTTCTAGGAGTTTTATGGTATCACGTCTTATATTTAAGTCTTTAAGCCATTTTGAGTTTATTTTTGTGTATGGTGTGAGGGTGTGTCCTAACTTCATTGATTTACATGTGGCTGTCCAACTTTCCCAACACCACTTGCTAAAGAGACTCTTTTCCCCATTGTATATTCTTGCCTCCTTTGTCAAAGATTAATTGTCCATAGATGTGTGGCTTTATTTCTGGGCTCTCTAGTCTATTCCACTGATCCATATGTCTGTTGTTGTGCCAGTACCACAGTCTTTTGATTACTGTAGCTTTGTAGACAATAGTATTGTCTGAAGTCTGGGAGGGTTATGCCTCCTGCTTTGTTCTTTTTCCTACAGATTGCTTTGGAAATTCTGGGTCTTTTATGGTTCCATATAAATTTTAGCATTATTTGTTCTAGTTCTGTGAAAAATGTCATGGGTAATCTGATAAGGATCACATTAAATCTGTAGATTGCCTTGGGTAGTATGGCTGTTTTAACAATATTAATTCTTCCAATCCAAGAGCATGGGATATCTTTCTATTTCTTTGAGTCATCTTCAGTTTCCTTTATTAATGTTTTGTGGTTCTCAGCATATAAATCTTTAACCTCCTTGGTCAGGTTTATACCTGGTTTTGTTTTTTGGGGTTTTTTTTTTTGATGTGATTTTTTTTTTTTTTTTTTTTTTGCGGTACGCGGGCCTCTCACTGTTGTGGCCTCTCCCGTTGCGGAGCACAGGCTCCGAACGCGCAGGCTCAGCGGCCATGGCTCACGGGCCCAGCCGCTCCGTGGCATGTGGGATCTTCCCGGACCGGGGCACAAACCCGCGTCCCCTGCATCGGCAGGCGGACTCTCAACCACTGCGCCACCAGGGAAGCCCTGATGTGATTTTTAAAGGGATTGTTTGTTTACATTCCCTTTCTGATATTTCCTTGTTAGTGTGTGATGTGACCGACAAGGGCTTAATTTCCAAAATATACAATCAGCTCATACAATTCAATAACAAAAAAACAACCCAATTGAAAAATGGGCAGAAGACCTTAATAGACATTTCTCCGAAGAAGGCATATGGATGGTCAATAGGCACATGAAAAGATGCTCATCATCGCTAATTATTAAAGAAATGCAAATCAAAACTATAATGAGGTACCACCTCACACTGGTCAGAATGACCATCATTAAAAAGTCTACAAATAACAAATGTTGGAGAGGGTGTAGAGAAAAGGGAACCCTCTTACACTGTTGGTGGGAATGTAAATTGGTGCAGCCACTATGGAAAATAGTATGCAGGTTCCTCAAAAAAATAAAAAGTGTTACCATATGATCCAGCAGTCCCATTTCTGGGCATGTACCCAGACAAAACTATAATTCAAAAAGATACATGCACCCCTATGTTCATAGCAGCACTATTTACAATAGCCAAGACATGGAAACAACCTAAATGTCCATTAGCAGATGAATGGATAAAGATGTGGTGTGTATATATACAATGGATTATTACTCAGCCATAAGAAAGAATGAAATAATGCCATTTGCAGCAGTATGGATGGACCTAGAGATTACCATACTAAGCAAAGTCAGAAAGAGAAAGACAAATACCATATGATATCACTTATATGTGGGATCTAAAATATGACACAAATGAACATATCTCTGAAACAGAAACAGACTCATAGCTGAAGAGAACAGACCTGTGGTTGCCAAGGGGAAGGAGGGGTTAGGGAGGGAAGGATTGGGAGTTTGGGATCAGCAGATGCAAACTAGTATATATAAACAACAAGGTCCTGCTGTATAGCACAGGGAACTCTATTGGAACCATAATAAACCATAATAGAAAAGAATATGAGAAAGAATATATATGTGTATGTATGACTGAACCACTTTGCTGTACAGCAGAAATTAACACAACATTGTCAGTCAATTATACTTCAGTAAAATATTTTTTTAAAAGAAAGAAAGAAAAACATTTTACTTTTTAAAGGCAGTTGGCAGTCTGCAGCCGAATTGAGTCAGGGGAAATGCATGGCTATAGTAATTGGGAGAGAACAGAAGCTTTTCCAGCCACTTCTTGGCCTTGCAGAAGGGCTCCAGAAAATCACCAGCCTGCAAAATGTTCACTACTCGTTTCCCTGATTGCCAAAGGTGTACAGTCTGGGAGCTGGTAGCAATGAACGTCAGTAGGAGGAGGAGAGTACTTGGGTTTTTATTCTCGTTTTTAACTGATCTTAAAATTCTTGCCTGGCCCTTTGCCTTCTGCACAGTCCAGAGTCATGAATCCTTGATATGTGGCTCAAAAGAGAAGCACAGGACAGTATATTCCCTTTTTTTCCACCAATTTTCTCTTTGTGTTTCTATTCTGGGACCAGTGTACAGACCATTCAATTCAGAGAGAGAGCAAGCTCTGCTCTCCTTTGAGCCAGTGTGTACAGCCTGGCTCCACTGTGAGCCCTGTGTAGGAGAGGGCCACGTGTGCTCTGTAGCTTTTGGTGCTTCCAGCTGGGTGACTTTTGCAATTGTATCCATCTGATTTTGAAATGTGAAAAAAACTCCTGAACTTAGGTGTCGATTTATACAGTAATTACACCGATCTCAGTTGCAGCAGTGTGGTCTTAATAGCTGATTGCTGCAATATCCAAATCTGTGATATCAGAATGTGACGTGCATATTTTAATTTGAGAAATAGTTTAACATTTTTAGATATTCATTTAGATGTGGTTATGCAGGTTAAACATAACGTATGATCACTGCTTCTTTCATTGCTTCCAATTAAACCTTGCTTGTTAGTTTAACCTCTAGGTAATCCCATCAAACAATTGATGTCAAGGAAACACTGCCCACAGTAGCTTCGGATGAGTGGCCATTAATTTTAATTGCCTTGATATTAAAGATTAAGAAGTATCAGGACTAGCAGAATAGAAACGATCTGATGTCAAGCAAATCCACTTGCTAAAGCTTCCCCAGGCTGCTGGTGATATTAAAATTTTACTGTGAGAATTAAATAAACCTGTATTAGTGATGACTATTGTTTGATTGGTCCAGGGGTATGCATAAACACAGAATTCTTACATATCTGGAGATGAGACCTTTGATGGTATAGAGATTCCTCAATTATGAAACCGTTAATAAAGCTGTAATCAGATTTTCCAGGCTAGGTTTCATTAATGTATTATAGCTTCTCTGATTGTCAAGGTAATATTAACTACAAAGTACAGAATCCAACAGAGAATTGTTTAGAAAAAGAGAATTCTAAGATGGCCTTACTTGCTAAATTCAGAGTTGGGAATTTTCATTAATTATGCTTAAGAAATTCCAAATTCCCTCTCAACCAGGAATATCTCCCTTTGCACTATAGATACATTCAATATTTAACTCTTTCAGAGGCCTGACAGTCTTATTAATCAGACAACCTAGAGTGATATATATTGAAGGAGGTTTTTGTGAGCTGGCTCGCTAGGTCTGCCTCCTGAGCTGAGGACATGCTTGTGACAAGTGAGTTGGGGGCTATGAGAACTTGCTTTAACAAGCATAACCAGAGCGAATGCCTTTGGGGTCATTTTACAGTCTTAATTCAGAACTTTTATTTTTAGAGTCATATAATTCTGCTCTGGGAATGGATCCTAAAGGTCACTGAGGCTGCCTTCTCCTGGTGCAGAAATCCCTCCCAGAGCATCTGCCTCCATGCTCTTGGAGGCCTGGGCCCCACATCAGCATCATCTCGGCTTCTCCCTCTCCCCTGCCCTCCACAGTGAGTCAGTGGCCAAATTCTGCCTATTCTAGTCCTCTTCCATGACCTCTGCCCTCTCCACAACTCCTGTTCTGCCGGGCTCAGGTCCTCCTCACCTCCTCACCTGTGTGCCCTCCTGACTCTTCCTCCCCCACCACGTCCCACACAGTTATCCCACGCACCTGCCCCACGCACATGGGGCTGAAAGAAGGGAGGGCAGAGGAGGCCGATGGCAGAGTGGAGTTGGGTCCCTCAGGGCTGTTTGAGAGCCTAATATTGTGACAGTCTAGATGTTGGAACTAAGGCCCATGAGTGGAAATGGAAGAGAGCCGGATCTTAGTTCTGAACAGAGAGCTGTGTATCCATCAGAACTATCTAACGGTGGAATCAGGGACTTTGTGATGTGGCGAATACCACGTCTCTGGAGGTGGAGATGCCATGCACATGAAGAGAAAATGGAGACGGAGGCGCAGGTTTAAAGGACACATGAATTCTCTTTTAGACCTGTTGAGTTGCAGGTTGTGGCAGAACATTTCTAAGGAAATGTCTTAAAAATTGAGAACTGAAATTCTTCATAGAAGTTAGGGATAGAGATGGAAATCTGGGAGTCATTCACAGAGACAATGGTTGAAATCATGAATAGAGATAAGATTGCTCAAGGAGAAAGAAGAGAGCCAAGAGCTGAGTCTTGGAGAAAGTGCGCATTTGCACACACACACATATACACACACACACACAAACACACCCTGGTGTGTCAGGGAAGGAGAAGCAGGAGCATAATGTCACAGAAACCATGTAAAGAAAGCGCTTTAAGAAGGAGCCGGAGGTGGCGGGGAGGTAATTACAAGTATCAGATGCTGCTGAGAGGTCAAACAAGTTGCCGAGAGAGAAGGCCATTGGATTTGGGACAGGTATGATGCCTGTGACCACCTCAGTCAGTCACCTGGTCCTGGAGATTGTTAAGATTGTTACATGAGAAAACGTATGCAAAGGGCTCTGTGTAATGCTCAGTGCAAAGGAGTTGCTCATTAAATAGTTACTATTACCACCACTATTTGAAATGAAGGAAGGCAGGGGCACGCCTAATCCTTCATTGGGTCGGGGAGTTGTGCGGGGGGATGATAGTGGAACAGAAACAGCTAGGAAGGCCTGATCTGCAGCGTATTTGATTCCTGATGAGTTTTGGCTTGTTGCTGTCTGAACCTGTGTTCATGGTGGCTGCACAGGTCTTCAGCTAGTGTGCTAGCCTGTGTGTGTGGCACATATGTGCACACAGTGACCCCCCCCCCCAGGATGGGACAGTGTGTGGGCTGCTGCAGGCCAGCATTGTCTTCCTCGTGTGGCTCCCTTGCCAGGGCTCTCCAGCTTTCCCTGAACGGATGAGTGCCATAGTTTGAAGAATGAGAGTTCTATTTCCAAAGCAATTAAAGACTTGGCAGAGATGGTCAACTAGCATATGCCCATTGGTGTAAATTGGGTTGGAGGGCTTATACCACTCCTTATTTTCCCTCAGGGTCCCTAAATAGCTGTTCAGGATGAAACAGTGACCCACCCTGCCTGATACCACAGCAACATGCCCCTTTGACACATTATTAAGAAATTATTAAAAAGTGTTTTTAAACTGTTACTTTAACAAAAGAGAGGTCAGAGCCTTTTATATAGCAGGTGGGTACCTATTCATAAATTGCTGTGTGGGTTTTAGCTTCTTCTTTATATAGCTCAGCTCCCAGGTGCCTGAACATTCAATGTAACTACAGGCAGTGAGTCTTGGGCTGAAGTTTCGCTGTCAATGAAATGTGATGAAATCTGCCTGTTGCCAAGATCCTCCTTAGAAATCTCTTCCATTTGCACTGGTTGACATCATAAGTAGTTTGCAAAAGAAATAAGTATGTTCTACCTGATGAAATCAGCCACTGATTCTGTATTTGCATTTGACCTTATTGGAATTGCTTGAGTTTTCACGTTGTGACCTTCTCACATGTTAACTGGCACAACTTGAGCAGCCATCTTGGCAGACATACAGTATCTTCTAAGGCAGGAGACAAAGGGGTTTTTCATCCATTATTAATTGATGTTACTCTTTTTAGCACACCAAACATGATTTTACTGTACAGCTGCCAAAATTGTTCCAGACCCCAAAAGAATAAGTCATTCTTTCACAAGCATTTCATATTATTTACCTAACTTAACAAATGTTTCCTTTAGTTTTTCAGCTCCTTTTCAGGGGACTAGTCATTTATATATTATTCGGTATACACCAATTGACTATTTTTTATGAACAGTGCTCCCAGCCATTTTAGTGTTACTGGGGCCAACTCCAAGAAGTGGTCTTATTCCAAGAGTGTTGAGAGGTTTGCCAAAAGAGCAAGTGAGCCTGTGCACCATTCTGCATCATCCCCAGGGTGTGATCACAGGCTAGGAATTGAGTGTCTTCCAAGGTCTCCCTTTGGTGTCCTACAGTTATTATTGGAAGTTTGATTTTTGTTCTTCTCTTTGAACCTCGCTTCCCCTTACTCATATCCCTGTGGTTTGTAGGTATCCAACTGGTTTGGCAACAAACGAATCAGGTACAAGAAGAATATTGGCAAGTTTCAGGAAGAAGCCAATCTCTACGCTGCAAAGACAGCCGTGACAGCTGCACACGCAGTGGCCGCAGCCGTGCAGAACAACCAGACCAACTCGCCCACCACGCCAAATTCTGGTGCGTACGGACGCTCACTCCCTACTCAGCTCAGGCAGCCTTATGCCACAAAGCCCTGTCCCACAGACCAGGAAACAAGAGCCATACCGGGGACACAGTGGACTTATAAAGGAAGATTTATATTAAAATGCAGACTTGTTCTTGGGGTGGGTGAATGAGTGGATGGCCAGAGCCTGTAAGCCCACTATTCACAGTGAGTGCCACTCCGTACTGTTAGATTCTGGAACTTTCACACTTAGCAGTGTTTTTAATTCAGCAGTTAAGCAAAGTGCTATCATTAACGATTATTTTAACTATATTGTTCCATGTGTCATTTTAAAATCAATAGTGGTCTGTCAAAGAACGAGTGAAATAGAAGTGGGAAATTTACCTGTTGCTGTGAGTAATGAAGCTGGTATGTTAGGGTTAGGACAGCAGGGCTTTCTACCTGATGTAGCTGCAGAGTCAAGTCTGCTGTCCTTACATCTCCTTAGCACCTGTGCTGACTTGGTAGCCTCAGCACGTGGTTAGCTGATCAGGACGTGGTTAGCCGTGAGGGGTATGGTATTTAACACATGGATGCAGTATCTTGGCTGCTCATACAATACATTTTGGCCAGATTTTATGTGGCATTTTTTGATGGAGTTGGAAACATCTTAAAATTAGAGGGAACTTGAGTAGCAGTGAAAGATGTGCGGCTAGTCCAAACAGATGGACTTGAGAAGCAATTCAAGGGACTTTTCTAAGGAGATAGTTTAAATATCTTTAAAAACTCAAAAAGTGAGGGTTTTTTTGTTTGTTTCGTTTTGTTGTCTTCTTCCCCCCACCCCCCAAGCTCTTTTTAATGGAGCATGGAAACTGATGAAAGTTAGGCAGAATGTATGGCTTAGAAAGAGCCTCAGAAAAATGTTTCTTCTCTGGGTAATTGTCCACCATGACAGTTAGTGATGGTGAAGAGCTCACTTAATGACCAAGTCCTGGAGATAAATGAAAACAAGGGGATGGTTCCAGGCCAGCTGCTGGGTGTTTTTCTGTTTGTTTTGATTCTCTCTTTCGTATGTGGGCTTCCCCATTGATAGGACTTTCCTAGATGCAAAATGAATCACAGGACCTAAGTCCTTGGAGTTATTCTCCGTCCTTTTAGATCTAGAAATGCTTTATGTTGTACACAGCCTTTCCCTTCTGTACCTTTTCTCCTTTCCCTGCCTCTAGGTCTTTGAGGATTATGTGTGTAGCTCTCTGTTATTCAGCTACTTAACTCTTTCCTTTCCAGGTTCTTCTGGTTCTTTTAACCTCCCAAATTCTGGGGACATGTTCATGAACATGCAGAGTCTGAATGGGGATTCTTACCAAGGGTCCCAAGTCGGAGCCAATGTGCAATCACAGGTAGGAGAAATGCCCCAGCTGGGGCCTTTCTAGCAGGGTAGGGTTTGGGCTCAAAACTCCTGACTCTCAACCCGTGGAAGTGGTCTGCACACCGTGCAGACCCTGTGCTGGGTGCTTCCGGACGTTACCATCTGCCCCACCATTTAATTTAATGAGAAGTCAAGTGAACAGTGACTTTGGATGATTCAAAACTGATAAACTTTGTGAATGCATTCGGCTCTGGCTTGAGCTCATGGAGAGGGGTTGGGTGCATATTACTTTTGTAACAAAATAGAAGAGAAAAATTGTGTGCCAGTGCGTGTATGCTTTTAAAATATATTACTCTGTTTCATTTCTGTATTTATTTTTTTAAGTCAGAATACAAAAACCTGAGTTCTTAAAGTATATTCCAGGTTCACCTCTTTTTCTCATCCTCTTACTGGAAAGCAGCTACTTGTTTTTATGCACGTGGGAGTGTGTGCGCGTGTGAGAGGGCGAGCCAGTATACATATTTATAAGTAGTTTCACCCACAGCCATGCTCATTTGGCTGGTGTAGATGCAAAGTTTGCATGGCCATGAAGATGTTGTTGTTTGGCTGGCATGAAAAACAAAGATGTGCGAGTTTAAATATGCAAAGAATTGTTGAAATTCTGCCAGTCACATTTGATTGATAAATTTGTCTTTCATTCAAGATGCTAAACCCTCGTGGCACACATAATTCAAATTGTTTCCTTTTGTAAGTAATGATGTTTTAATAGATTTGGGATGATGAATTTTGTTTTGTCTCACTTCTAGGTGGATACCCTCCGTCATGTTATCAATCAGACGGGAGGCTACAGTGATGGCCTTGGAGGAAACTCACTGTACAGTCCACATAATTTAAACGTGAGTACTCTGGGGAACCAGATTTGAAGAGCTGTAGGAACAGCGTCAGGTAAACAGTGGCTAATAAATAAATTAATGGCCATTTTACTTGGCTTCTCATCTTTTTGGCAGGTGGGGAAGGTAGCATTTTTAGTGTACTTTTATTTTATGAACCTAAACCCTGATGTTACCTTCATGCCATTAGAAGTCCTCACAGAGGCCCAGGGTGGCTGGCATTCTGTCATCAATAGAGACTTAAGCATCAGCCCATTAAGATGCCATCTCCCACTGGCCGTGCTGTGTTCCAGGGAGATGGTGAAAAACAGGTCATTTATCTTAGACTCGAGCAGCAGGAAAAATTCCCAAACACAGCTCAGGTGACGGGGAGGAGGGCCCCAGACAGATCAACAAACCAAGCTAAACAAAGACTCCTGTTCTTAAGAGGAACTTGCTGTATTGTCAATGTGGGATGCAAAACACGTGCAGCATTTTCCATGGCCTCTCAGTTGTTAAGTACGGGGGAAATAATTTTAACTTTAGTAACCAGTTGACCAAGAACTTCACTTTCCCCCCACCCTGACATGGATGGAAAATAGCAAACGCACAGCACCTAAAGGGGAGCTGCGGGGACTGGGTCCCCAGGGTGGAGTGGTGGACAGAATCTGGGACTCCAGACTAGGGAGGAAATGAACTGCCCAACACATGGTAGTAGAGTCAGAAAGAAAACAGAAGTCTCCTTTTTGGGGGCCTAGCTTTCTATGAGAGTAAATATTAATGATTTAAAAAGTGATTGAGGATGTTCAATTGTAAAAGGAAAACAGGACCATTAAATACTCAAATCTTTTACATTTGAAATGTCAAATCTTTCTTTTTGGGTTTATAAATAACTCGTAATAACCCACAACAAACCATATAAAAAGCCTTTTAGTTGCATTTCTCCTTTTTCATTTAAGTGTTTTGAAATGCTTCAGAGAATGTGCGATATCCTTATCAACATGATAAAATATGAAACTGTGATTGCCTGCAGCATTTTACAGACATGAATTCCATCTTCGCTGATGAGGCTTGATAAGGCGCTGTTGTATAATACAGTGCATAATCTCAAACCACCAGAGTAAGGATTAATTTATTTTGAAAAAAAGAATGCTTGCTGACAACCTCTCCTCCAGCTGCCACGCTGGGTAAAAATATTGTACATTTGTTGTTTATAAATTTGGATAAAAGAGGAATGATGTTTACTTCAGATGGAATATCTTTAGACTTGTATCTGCGTAGGAGTTTTTCTTTTTCTAAGTAGATTTTCATACCTGAGGGGTGAGAACAGCTTACCTATTAGATAGAGGAGAGGATTTCTTCGAGTCCACACAAACACACATGCGCTTGTCACCATCCAACCTGCACAGCTGAGGCTTTGAAGATCAACCGCCATAGCTTTATTTTTTTTCCTAACCTGGATTTAATACACCTAAAGCCTGGAAAATCCTTCTCCCTTCGGCTCTGGTCATCTCTCTGTGGCTGTTTGGTCCCTCTCTCTCCCCCTCCCCACCATTTCTCTGTGGACCTAGAGGGAGGAAAGGTGCTTTATATGCAGGACTGTGCAGTCAAGCCGAAGACAGGGTTCCCTAAGAACAGCATAATGGGGGAAGGAAGAACTCCCAGCCCCAGGCTGGGCGAGGAGTCTCAGTAGCCTAGCAGCGCAGGCCTAAAAAGAAGACATTTTGGATGGACTCGTAGAACAAGTTGCAGATGGATGTGAGGGAGTCAGGGGGACCTTCTGCTCCTCACTGGCACTGGTGTGGGAGGTCTGGGTCTGGGGGCGGCACAGCACGAGGCTGGTCTGTGCCGCAGGCACTGGGTGGCAGAGAGCTCACCCTCGCCTTCTCTCCAGAAAGGCCCGCCCCGTCACTTCCACTCAGTGTTCCCCAACTCACAAGCCCAGCACCTCCCTCTTCTTGACTGACATAAAAATATGTAGCGACAAGCTGTCTGCCACAGCAGAAATCTGATCAGACATTGATTTCAGCAATTGCCTCTATAGGCCAAGACATAAGGCAAATTTGTTTCTGAGCACTGTTACTGCGGATGCGGGTCTGAGGCAGGAAGGGCCAGTGGCATGTGAAGAGCGGTAGCAACATCCCGAATAGGAGCCCCAGTTACAGATAATTGGAATCCGGATTTGAATAGTGTGTGCTCCTCCACAGTTCATGCATTTTCATTCTGCAAGGTCCTATTTGGAGGGAAATTCTGGCCTTCATTTTCCAAGGGTTATAGCTGGCTGTCAGTCTTGTATAGAAAAGGGGCCGGGGGGTGGAGGGGCTTCTTCTCTATGGAAACGAGGATTAAGCTGGGTTGAAGTTTATACTTTGTGGAGCCCAAGGTCTTGCCAAAGCATTGCATTGAGCTTCTCCACTGCTCGCTTCTTATGAGATTTTTTTTCAAGTCACTTGATTTTTATCAGCAAATCAAAGGCCGAGCTTCGTGCCAGCTTGAGACCAGCTGAAGCCCTCCTTCAGCGTGCTGATTTATTGCCAAGTCTTTACTTGGTAGGATGGATTTGTTTTACATGCATTTAATCCCACTTTAACACATGCTTCAAACTCCTGCCAAAGTGGGTTTAGAAAATACATTTTGCTAATGCATCTTTGCTCTCATGTTGTCATCGGGGTATTTTCAATTGGGGAGGAGAATTAATACGTAGACGTGCACCCGTTGAACTGTGCTTCTCCTTTCAGGCTAATGGAGGCTGGCAGGACGCAACAACTCCATCTTCTGTGACTTCTCCTACAGAAGGCCCAGGAAGTGTGCACTCTGATACCTCTAACTAATCTCTGGCAACACTTTTCCCTGAGCTGACATGCCTTGATAAGTGCATTCAGAGCAATAGGAGGAAAAGGAAAGCGTTTTTGTAGCCCACCATCTACAGCTTTACTGTAAAACCTTGTCTTATTAGAGAACTTGGTAAATCTGTTTTTTAAGGAATCATAATCATTTGTATTTATACTTAAAAACACACAATGTTAAAAAAGCACTTTATCCAATTAGGCCAAGATTTAACATTGTTGACAGTCCTGTAGCTATTTTATCATAATTTATTATCAATATTTTACATTAATGGTTTCTCACTTGCCAATTACTTGGCCTTGAGGGTAAAAAGTACAATATATGCTAAACCTCAATCACTAAAGCAGATACAAAGACTCACCTCACCTAAATTGAACTTCTTGCATATTTCCATTGCAGACTTTGATTGTCCTTCTTTCATATCACTAATGGAGTTGGAATAAAGGAGCTGTTTGGCTACCTGTTAATGATGGTTGTGTTTAAGAATCTTCCTCGTCACACTTGGGTTTCGATCTCTTATGTTATAATTAGATCAGAGACCGGTAGCATCTTTTCTCTCTCTGAAAGCACCAGTGCCCAGAGTCTGCTCGGTAATTAAATTATGGATCCAGATTGTTTTGAGAGCTGAAGATACTTGCTGCTGATAGAGATGACCACGAGATCCGTCTGGGGTTTTATGGTGTGCACTGGGTGCTGCACAGACTTGTCAAGGTTTGCTACGTCCTCTGGGCATTCGCAAAGGCCCTGCTCTCTGGAGTGTTGTATATAGTGTAGCAAAAGAGTATTTATACATCTCACCAATCAAAACACAGCTTTATTACCTCATGCGAACTCATACAAACCAATAGAATTTCAACATGTTCTGTAGCTTAGAGTGCTCACTTACTACCTCTGAACAATACTCACGCTGTAGTTTGTCTCTTTCTTATCTTTTTGCATCTTGTAATTAACTCTTTGTTTCCCTTCATAAAATGTAATGTACATTGTAATCTTTTAAAAGAAAAATCAGGGTTGCATTTGCAACTTTTAAAAAACCAAGAGTGGAAACATTGGGTCTTAAATTAACACAGGATCAGTAAAACTGTTGTAAATACTGAGAAACATTTTGAATGTTCTTCATCTTGTTACTAATCCATGCAAAAAAAAAAGCGATGACTAATTGTGATGCATTCAGATTTCAGTATTCAGTACTGTATATTTCACCCTGTGTAATGGGGCCCCCTCTCCTTTCTCCCTTTTTGTATTGTATGCGATTCTGAAACTGATTGAGTCATGAAAATAATTTGTGGCGGTGATTCTAATGTATTAAAAACGTTTCGTGTTCCTTTCTAACTGGATTACACCCTGGATTGAAAAAGTCTTCCTCGTGGTAGTTATATGTAGTTTCAAACATGAATAAACTTTTTGCTTTCATGATTAAATGTTGATGCAATTTCTTACCCCACCTAGTGAGCCAGTCAGTGCAGGCAGAGGAGAAGGCGTGCCCAGAAGTTAGTCTGAGTATGTAAACGTGTGGCCTGTCAGAGAGGGACTCAGAAATGAAGGTGAGGCTGAGAGTGGCTGACTGCACTTTCTGCAGGCTCCCAGCCAGCTCCTGGACCACCGTCACATGTCCTCACTTGATACTTATGCTCTAAGAATACCACAAGGAAAATATCATCCCCATTTTCACAGATTAGGAAACTGAAGTTCATAAAAATAGATGCCACAAGGTGAAAGACCTAGGACAACAAGGGCCACGCTTGGAACCCAGGTCTGTGTGTGTCCCTGGAGCTGACACTCTGCTGACTTAATGATGCATCCAGCATCTGTTGGATGGAAAGACCTGTTTGGTAATTTTAAAATAATTATCAGTCTTGTCACATTCACTTCCTTGCTTTCATAACTTCTGTGAGATACGGGTTAAGAACAAGCAAAAGTTTGTCCCAAAAGAGTGAGCTTCCAAGGCCATAAAAAAACCAAAAAGCCACAACTTCTCATAACATACCTTTGAAAACTAAACTTACAAAATGTAAGACCAACTAGAAATCCTTTAACCAGATTAAACATTGTTTTTGTTTTATTCACATTGTCAGCAACTCCATGTATTTACATGTACATCTGTCGCTAATATCTAAATCTTTGTAATAAAAGAAGTCAATAGCAGGTAATTGGCCTGTTTACTATATCTTGAGGAAATTGACTCACAGGAAATCAGATTAATGTTAATCAGTTGCAGCAAATTGTCTCTGATAAATACAACTGTTTTACTATTTCAGTTGGTAAAACAAGGTCTAGGGCCACCATTCCCATTAATCTTGAGGCAGTTACACTTTACAGAATAGATTGCCCTCCAAAGCTGTCCTCCCTCGCAAGGGCTCTCAGCCTGCCTGTAGGAATCTCTCCCATGCCTAAGTAGTTACTTGCATGATTCAATTAGCTTATGGGTCAGCCTTTCTTATCTTTGTACATAAAACAATCGCTATGCTATGTGGTTTTGCAAAAATATCCTGTGGAAACCAGACACACATGTACACACAGATACATCTTCTTTAAAGTCCAGAAACAGACACTTCCTAAGAACCATCTCAGGTCTCCTCTCAGGCCAGCCTACTGAGAGAAGCACGTACCGGTGTTTGCTGGAGATTCACACGATGCATCTTTCCCTTGAGGGAAAGATGTGAATATAAGGCTTTATTCAGAGGAGGTCTCAATAAAAACAGTAATTCCTCGAAGCTAATTTGGGAGACACTTGTATATAATTCCTTTCTGCTCTTCAGTACCTCTCTAGCAGAGGCCAGTGGCACCCTCACTTCATAGATAAGGAAACTGAGGCATGGCTCGGACCCCAAGGCTCTTAGGTCTCCCTCTAATTGGGTGAAATGTGTTGATTTGACAGATTTTCACCAGGTACCCTTTCTAGGGCAAGCAATGGGTTAGGATCTAGACCCGAGCACAATGAAATCAGGCCCTAGACCTCGGGAGGCTAAGATCCCGGGCCTGGTCCTTTTTCAGAAAGCAGACGCTTAGTGAGGGTGCTGGAGAGGCCGGTAGCTTTCTTTTCTTTTTTCTTTTTTTTACATTTTTTTAAAATAAATTTATTTTTGTCTGCATTGGGTCTTTGTTGCTGCGCGTGGGCTTTCTCTAGTTGCGGCGAGCGGGGGCTACTCTTCGTTGTGGTGCGGGCTTTTCATTGCGGTGGCTTCTCTTGTTGCAGAGCACAGGCTCTAGGCACACGGGCTTCAGTAGTTGTGGCTCGTGGGCTCTAGAGCGCAGGCTCAGTAGTTGTGGCGCACGGGCTTAGTTGCTCCACGGCATGTGGGATCTTCCCAGACCAGAGATGGAACCCGTGACCCCTGCTTTGGCAGGCGGATTCTTAACCACTGCACCACCAGGGAAGTCCCGAGGCTGGTAGGTTTCTGAACCCCGAGACTGGAAAAGTGAGGCTCCCACACCCTGTTCACAAGGCCAAAGAATATAACAGCAGGAAACCACCTGAAACACCCAGCTGCAGGCTAAGGGGCCTGTCTACGCATCCAGTTAGATGCACAAGGGCACATGTGTGCTTCTGTGACACTATGCTGTTACCGAGCCAAACTTGGGTCCACTGACCTGTGCACGGTAAGGCCAATCTACTGACACCGAGCTGTGGTGAAGGGAAGTGCAGCGTTTATTGCAGGGCGCCAAGCAAGGAGCTCCATACAGCTAGTGCTCAAAAAGCCCCAACTCCCCAGCGGGTTTCAGCAAAGCATTTTTTTTTTTTTTTTTTTTTTTTTTTTTGCGGTATGCGGGCCCCTCACTGCTGTGGCCTCCCCCGTTGCGGAGCACAGGCTCCGGACGCGCAGGCCCAGCGGCCATGGCTCACGGGCCCAGCCGCTCCGCGGCATATGGGATCCTCCCAGACCGGGGCACGAACCCATATCCCCTGCATCGGCAGGCGGACTCTCAACCACTGCGCCACCAGGGAGGCCCCAGCAAAGCATTTTTAAAGGCCAGGAGTGGGAGGGGTATCCCAGGGTAAGTGATCAACTTATGCGCAATTCTCTGATTGGTTGATGGTGAGGTGACAGGGTGGGGTCACAGGGGTTAAGATATCAATCCTTAGGCTCCAGTAGGTCTGGGGGCTACCTGCTCATGATCATCAAGTAGTTAATTTCTTCCACATGTGCATCAGATACTGTTATCTAGGTCCTTCAGCAAGGAGCTACAGCAGAGGCTGTGAGGAGGGGTCTGTCCGGCAAGACCCCACAGGGTCCTGCTTGGTTACACTTCCAGGACATTCTGGAGCCCAAGTGCCTGAGAAGCTACACGTTGGACAGGAGGTACTCGGGCAGCATGGGAGCCTCTGAGGACAGTGGGCCAGGCAGCCTTGCAAACTAGGTTAGAACTTCTCTGTGGCAGCCTGGTGCCAGTCCCTGGCCAGAAGCCGGGGAGGGCAGGGCAGGGTTCAAGAGCAGCACCCTCCCTGAGTGGAAAAGGTGACCTGGGGCTAAGTCTTTCAGGTGGGGAGGTGTTTGGGGTGTAAAATATGCGTTGCTGCCGCGGGAAAGGGACCTTCTCCAGGCTGACAGCTACAGCTCACGAGCATCTCCTGTGAACAGCCCTCAGCCAGGTACTTTCTATATGTTACTTAACGCCCATGGAACCCCATGTCATGGGTGCTATTATCCCATCTTCAGATGGGGAATCTGGGGCTCAAGGAGATGACATCACCTGTCCAGGATCTCCCACAGAGATGGCGTTTGCCCTGGGAAGGCCCCATGTGACGCTTTCAGCAACCACTTGTAGTGGGACAGAAAGAGCCTCCTGTGAGCTTGCAGTGGATGAAAGGGAACGTCGTGTAAGGTCCCTTTCTGGGGCGACGTGACCAGGGGAATCATCCCCTGCCCCCCAGTTCCTTAGAGCTTGCAGCCCTCCTACCTCTGTCTCCATTGCCTGGGCCACCTGAGTATATGTGTCCTGTGGTGTGGACAGGATGTGTGTCACAGACTGTGTGTGGTCCTTTCCATGTCTATGGATCACAAAGTTGGGTGTGAGGGACAGGAAGAGCCCTCTACTTGGGCTGGGCTGGGCCTGGCACCGTAACTAAAGGAGGCAGACAGACCCGGGAAGGTAGCTGTCGCGATGCATGGGAAGAGCTGAGCACAAGGCTGGGGCACGCCCCTTAAACGTACCTGTGCCCCGTGGGTGCCGTTCCAAGTCCCAGGCTGCGTGCAGCTTAGCCCTGGCTCCTGGCCCTTCAGCCCGCTGCCCACACGGCCCACTCTGGGTTCGAGCAGATCCCACCCGCAGGCACAGATTTGAATCCTGGCTCTGCCTCCGCCCAGCTGTGTGGCCGTGGGTGAGGGACTTAACCTCCCTGAGCCTCAGTTTCCTCATTCTCCCTTCTCAGAACATCCTTCTGTACCTGTCTCCTCGGTGAATGCCTGTCCTTTAAGGCTGAGCCCAGACTATTGTGTCCTCCTGCGGAGCCAGGCCCTTCCTTCTCCCTCGTGTAGTGCTTTATCACCCCTGCTGGACGTCCAGGCAGAGACCTACAGGAGGAGCATCAGGAAGACAAAGAGTGAGTTGGGGGTTGGGGATAGAGGATCAGAGGAGGGAGGACCAAGCAAGGGGAAGAGCGTGTGCAAAGGCCAGGGGGCATGGCGAGCAGAAATGTCAGCGGTGCCACCGTGGAGGCTTGCTCCCTCCTTTCCCAGGATCTCTCCAAATCCTCACAGCAGCCTCATGAGGAAGGTTCTATCATTCTCTTCACTTTACAGATGAGGAAACTGAAGCTACTTGGCCAAATACACACGGAGATGGAACATGAGTCCTGGTGTGTCTGAAACCAAAACCCACATTTTCCTCTCTTTGGGCCAGGCTGTCTTGTCAGGGTCTCTTTCTTGTCATGCTGGGCAGGCTCACTGCTGGTGAGCCTAAGGCGGGAACTGGGCAGAGAAGGGGACAGATGCCAGCCCTTCCCCCCAATCAGAGCCATTGGCTCCTCTCCCCAGTGGCCTGGGATCCCAGGGACACCGTCGGGAGGCTGCTGTGTCCACAGGCACTTCAGGCCAATAAACAGCCTGCAACACATCCCCCCTAGGCCTGGGGACCCAGCCCCATGGACAGCAGGCCCACCATCCCCCAGCCCTGATGACTCAGCTGTCACAGACTCAGCTGTCATGCATGGAGCCTGCTTCCAGCTGGGCCCCACCAAGTGCATGGCCAGGAGCCACACCGCCCAGCCAAGTGGGTACTAGCCCCATCACAGAGACAAAAACAGATGTCCAGGGGTTCTGTGTGGCCCCATGGCTAGGAAAGCGCCATGACTTAGCACTCATGAACGGATGCTTCTAGTGAGACCACCCGGGTGGACTCTGGGCTCTGCCTCACACCGGCTGTGTGTCCTTGGGCAAGTCCTGTAACCTCTCTGTGCCTGTTTCCTTTGCTGTCAAGCACCTGCCTCCCAGCATCGTGGGGAGGATCGAGTGAGTCGGTACAGGTGAAGTGTCCTGCATGTAGCGGGGGCTGAGGTCAGCTGCTCTTATTATCTATTAGTCCACGGCTTGCCCCGTGCTGATGATTTGCACTCAAATTCCAGCTCGCGTCCCCCTTCACTCACTGTTAGTAAAACCCAGGTCTTCTGCCACCATGTCCGTTCATCACCTTCAAAGCAGCATGAGGTGGTGTGAAGTGTCAGGCCGAGTTCTGCCATCTTCCAGCTGTGTGTGACCTTGGGCATGTCACTGCCTTCTCTGTGTGGCCTCAGTTTCCTCATCTATGAAATGGGGAGAATTTGTTCCTACCTTCCTAGTAGGGATGTTGTAAAGATTAATGAGTTGTTGCACTCATGGTGCCTGGCCCACGGGATGGGGTGGGTTCCCTTCTCATCGCTGTTACTGTTACACAGTACCCCAGATCACAAGGGGATGCCTGGTCTCTGGCTCCTCTGGCTGGAATGATTACTTCCGGTCAGCAGAGAGGTGGCCAGGGGGTATCAGCTGCTTAGGATCCTGGGTGGGATTCGGTCTCTTCAATCCACCTACTCCGGCCTGCTCCCTCCCAGGACTCAAGGCAGGACTAAGGCCTTGGCCTCACCTCTCGCCACCACGGCAGGAGATAATAAAAGGCTGATTCTCTTTTCCTGGTAAAATTTCAGCAGAAAGTGTACGCATCATTAAATATGGAAATCCAGAATTTTATTAGCAATCTGCTAGATCTGAACTGACGCCAATTAAACAAAAAAGATATCATTTATAAAAAGGCAGAGTTCAACTTGTATTAAATATGAAATGCAATTTTCTCCTGGTTTTGATTTATTACTGGTGGTCCATTGTTCAAAGAAGCATGTTATATTTCAATAGAGAAATATTGTTTATTCATTAATATTTTAAAACGGGCTTATTGCTGTGCATGGCCCTCACCGAATGAAACTTATGATTTAAAACATGAATTAATAAACACATTTGAAAGTGTTAGACGAGATCACAACCTCTCATTTTTCATTTTCCTGGGAGCATATTAAATTTTTATAATTCTGCATCTACAGTTTTTTCTTTTAAATAAAGATGCAGATTCTGAATTACTCTGCTAATTTCAGGTAACCAGGAGCAAAAAGCAATATTGTGGGGACCCATGTCAGGATAACAGAATCCTCTAGAAGACACTCAGTTTTATTTTTGTAATATTCATAAATCAAAATAAATGAGCTTTGTGCGGGAGGCAGCGTTCATGTGCGTGAGGTTGCTGGCTGAAGCAGGCACATGCATCGGGCCCGCCTGTGTGTACAGGTGGGTTTAACGTGTCAGTGTTCACGGGCACATGCATGTGTGTGTCCACCAAAACACACACACAGCAGACTAGATGTTTGAGTGTGGGCAGTCTCAATGCATTTCAACTGTTTGGTTCGACGGGCAACCACTGTTCATTGAGCACCTACTATGTGCCAGGCACCATGCTGGTTACTGAGGGGGAGGTGGTTACAGGACGATCTGCCCGCCTTTCTCCTTCTACACACCTGCCTGAGTGATCTCCCCACCAAGCACTGGGGCTGCTGAGTTCCCCACAGTTCCCCAACACCAAAAATGATGCCCTCTGGATGGTGAACTCTTGGGAAATATGTGTTGCTGTGTGGATAAACCGGAAGCTTAGGGAAGGGAGAGATGTTAATGGGCTGGAGGTGGGAAAGGGCTTCTGCAGAGATGAGTTGAGTTAGGCCGGGAGAAAGGCACAGGCTGGATGGGGGACTGTGGGGGGAAGTGGAGGTCCAGGTAAGACAGAAGGGAGGGCACCTTCTGAGGACAGTGAGTGACTGCCCCCAGCCCCCACTGAGTCCTCCCAAACGCCCTATGGGACATGAACTGTCACTGCCCCCTCTCACAGAGGAAGAAGCAGAGGTCTAAGAGGGAAGAAAGTTGCCTTTGGGTCCAGGCTGAGGTCCGCACCTTCTCTAAAGAGGTTAGACAGGGTAAAGTTGGCAAAATAGAGTAGCGGGATCGTGTTGTCCCAACGTGCGGGGGAAGGCGGGGATTTGGGGAGCCTTGGGGAAGCCACTTAACAGAAGGAAGAACGGCTGGTGGTGGAGAATCAGCCCTTCCCCACAAGCACTGGCTCAGGAGGGACCTCACCCAGCCTGGCCTGGGGAAGTGGAGGCACAGGAAGGTCACTAAGGTGCCCTGGGAAAAGCGCCGCCCCGCTCCCTCTAGTACAGACACGCGGGAGTTTCTCTGGAGTGGACCTGCTGGCATTAAGTATATGCTTTACTAGGGAAGCCAAATTCTTTTCCAAAGGGGTTGTAACAATTTACACTTCCACGTTCTTGCCAAAGTTTGGTATTTCAAATTTTTTCCCAACCTGCTGGTTTGATGATGTTATGTCATTGTGATTTTAATGTGAATTTTCATGCTTACTAATGAGGTTGCACAACTTTTCATGAGTGTTTACTGATTAATTTGAGTCTTCTGTGAAGTGCCTGTTGAAGCTGTTTACCCATTTTTGTATGCTTGTCTTTTTCTTACTGATTTGTAGGGTGTTTTAATGAACAGTAGTACAATGCTTAATTTTAATGAATAATTAACTATTTTCCTTTTTAGTTACGGCTTTTTGTGTATGGTGTGAGGTAGGGGGTCTAATCGTCCCAACATCATTTACTGAAAAGTTTCTCTTTTTCCCAATGATCTGCACTGTCATCTCCATCACGCATCAAGTGCCCACCTATGTGTATAGTGTATAGTTCTGTTTCTGCTATTAAAGTATATATCTGTCTCGGTGCTGGTACCACACTGGCTTTACAATTGGTCTTGATAGCAAGTTCTCTCGCCCTGTTCTGCTTCAGCAATATTTTGGTCATTCCTGGCCCTTTATATTTCTGTATAAGTTTTATTTTTTTATTTTTATAAATTTATTTATTTATTTATTTTGGGCTGCATTGGGTCTTCATTGCTGCATGCGGGGTTTCTCTAGTTGTGGCGAGCGGGGGCTACTCTGTTGCAGTGCACAGGCTTCTCATTGAGGTGGCTTCTCTTGCTGTGGAGCACGGGCTCTAGGCGTGCGGGCTGCAGTAGTTGTGGCACGTGGGCTCAGTAGTTGTGGCTCGTGGGCTCTAGAGCGCAGGCTCAGTAGTTGTGGCGCAGGGGCTTAGTTGCTCCGCAGCATGTGGGATCTTTCCAGACCAGGGCTCGAACCCGTGTCCCCTGCAGTGGCAGGCGGATTCTTAACCACAGCGCCACCAGGGAAGCCCCATGTTGCTCATTTTCTTATAGTTGAATTTCAAGAGTTTTGGTATATTTTGGATAATTGGGTTTTTTTTTAAATCAGATGTGGGTTTTCCAAATATTTTCTCTGAAACCGTGGCTTATCTTTTCATTCTCTTGACATTGTCTTTCACAGAGCAGAAATTTTAGATTTTAATGAAGTCCAGATTATCAATTATTTTCTTTCATGGATCATGGCTTTGGTGTCGTATCTGAAAAATACCACAAAGTTTTCTACTTGTAAGTATCTGCTCTGGTAAATTATGATTCACTGTATTTGCCTGTCTATCTCTCCAGTTTGGGGGATAGCAGTTTGCCCTGTGACCTCACGTCTCTGATGATTCTAAGAAGAGTTGTTGCTTTTCAGTTTGTTCAGCTTTTTACTCGTTGTTTGGATGAAGTGGCAATTCCTAAGCTGTTTACATGCCAGACCGGAAACAGGAAGTCCCTCCTGGCTTCCTTGCTTTCCCTTAAACACACACACACACACACACACGCACACGCACACACACACACACAGTCTCTCTCTCTCACTCTCTCTCTCTCTCTCTCTCTGTGTCTCATATATGGCATCATTCTATACACATTGTTTTTCAACTTTGCTTTTTTTTTTTTTTTTAAGGAAAAACATCCTGGACATCTTCCATTTTCTTCCTAGACGCTTAGGCGGTCTTTGGTGTTGGTGTCATGGTACTCCATGGCAGAGGGGTCCTCACTTAACCAATCGCCTACTGATGGATGTTTATGGTTTATCACCGTTACCTACAGTGCTCCATAAACATTCTTGAACATAAATCACTGGGGACACATCTGATCATTTCTATAGGATAAACTTGTAAAAGTGGAGTTGCTCAGTCAGATTCAAGGCATCTAAATTTAAAGTTTTGAGAGAAACACTCTTATCTCCCCTAAAAGGCCATGCTAGGCTGCGTTATGTCTCTTTCAGGTGGTCTTGCTGTTTCCCTCAGCAGAGTCAGGAAGCTGGGCTATCAGAGCCATGAGCCGCCACAGACTGCCCATCCACCACGGCTCAGCTCAGAGCACTCCTCGTCCCTGGAATTTGCCTCAAATTATTGACAACTGTTTGCCCATCTCTCCTTGGCCTCAACCTGACCTGGATGGGAGTGTCTTCCAAGATGTTGATTTGCTGAAAACTCTAGGAACTTTTCCTCTAATGATAATAAGAAGAGAAATAACAGCCGCCAGTGACTCAGTGATGATTTCTAATGGCCAGGTTCTGGGCTAAGTGCTTGGTGAATATCGTCTCTTTGGGCTTATTAGCCCCATTTTGCATATGAGAAAACCATGCCCAGAGAAGAGAAGTTTCTTGCCCAAGCTCCACAGCCAGGATCAGTCCTGCTGAGCCCACCTCCGAGCTGGCGAGACTAACCGCTCCACCATCACACCTTCTGTGAGCCTCAGCTGTGGCTAGGGGTCAAGGGTAACAACCTTGTCTCCATCACAGGGTGGTGAGGACCAGAGAAGCAAGAAGAAGAGTCTTTGGAAGTTTTAGGTGCATGTAAATGTATCCATGGTCAGTGTCGTGGACTGAGACCAGTGTTCAAGCTCAGTCTGGGGTTTTCTACCTTCACCTGCAGGACACTCAAAGTGGGCGGTCCTGATGGTGGCTCACGGGATGTTGTGAAGGGGGGATTTTAACGCCGGCTTATGGGGCTCGTTCCAGGAAGCCAGATCGCACCTCACATCACTGCAGCCTGCGATGGGTGTGCCAAGCCAGGTGGCGGCAGTGGGATGCATGGGAGGAGCTTGGCCTTTAGAGTCCAGCACTGCACAGTAATCTGGGAACCCTTCTCTCCTCTCTGAGCCTCAACTTCCCATCTGTAAAATGGGGATGGTCCCTCACAGGGACTGGATGAGGTCTTGCTTATGCACTGCTGACCCGAGGGTCTTGCATACAGTAGGTGCTCATCAATCAGCACTCCTTGCTCAGAGTGGCTGGGGCACCCAATCCAGGCATCTCCTTGGGGAAGCATTCGTAACCACAGGAGCAGTTGTGATCCATGTCTTGTCCAAATGGACCGATGAGCTGAGGGCTGTTCAGAGTCCTCAGGCCACCCCTGCCCTCCACCCCCCATCCTGGCAAGCTTCTCCCCACCCCCACTCCACCCACCTGGCCCACTGGCACCTGCTTAATTCACACATTATAACACTATTAGAGTTTTGAAGCATTCAGCGATGAATGCAAGATAAAATGAGGACTCCCAGAATATTGTCTCTCCGCCCCTGGTGGGTCACAAAATCAGAAACGACGTCTGATGCTCTGGTGATCGCTGGCGCCCCACCGCCATGAGCAGTGAGCCTTTGGAGGTCTTTACTCAGCCTGCAAGTGCGCTCTGTCACGTGCTCATCCCCGTGGGGACGGCGACTTGTGTGTGTTTCCGAGCAGGGGTCACTCGGGGCTGTTGGCTGTGTTGCACTGGCGTGGGTGCCAGGGTGTGGCCTGCGTGCCTGGTTGGTCTCGGTGCGGCTCTGCCATGCGTGGCCCATGTGTCTATCGTGGAGTGTGTATAAGGGTGTTGCCAGCGTGTCCCCGTCCTGGGAGTGGGGAGGCCCTTGGAGATGTATTTGCTTCCTCAGTAATATTTGCTGAACACCTACTATGTGCCAGGTGCTTCTTCTAGGCACTGAGAGTGCAGCAGAGAGCAAAATACACCCCCAACCCCTGCCCTGGTGCTGCTGACATTCTAGATGGAAACTCTGAGGCCTATGTTGTGGATTGAATTAGGTCCCCTCAAAAGAGCCGGTGAAGTTCTAATCCCTAGAACCTGTGAATATGACCTAACTTGGAAATAGGGTCTTTGCAGGTAAAATCAAGTTCAGATGAGGTTGTACTGGATTAGGGTGGGCTCTTAATCCAATGTGACTTGTGTCCTTACAAGAAGAGAAAACAAAGACAAACACACACAAGGAGAAGGCCATATGAAGACCAAGGCAGAGACTGGAGTGATGGGTCTGCAAGCCAAGGGATGCTGAGGACTGCCAGCCACCGAGAGAAGCTCGGAAGATGCACCATCACCACCATCATCATCATCACCATCATCACTATCGTCATAACCTCTGCCACCACCTTGTCCACCATCATCATCACCATCATCATCACCACTGCCACCATCATCATCATTCCTCATCACCACTTCCTCATCTGTGAAATGGGAACGAGAGTGTCACCCTCACAGGGGTCCTGGAGGATTAGATGAGATCAAGATGGGAGAGAGCCTGGCATTAGGCGGTGTGCCACTCGTGTTGGTTCATTCATTAATGCGTGCATTCATTCAGGACCTCCTTGCTGGGAGCCCCTCTGTGCCGGGCACCGGGCACGGGGCAGCTCGGCCCCCCTCTGCAGCCACCCTCCGTGTTGCCCCACAAGCCGCGGGAGCACCCTTGGTCCTGGCCTGCTTCCCCCGTGTCTGCACCTCCGTGTTGGTGCAGTGGGTCCACCCTTTGTCTCCCTCCATCTGGCCACTCACTTCCGGCCTTGGTCTCCTGGCCTCGCTGCAGCCCCTGAACCCTCACCAGTACCAGAGGAAAAGGCAGGCGCTGCATGACCTGTCTCCCCGCATTTACTGAAAATTCGTCTTCTAGCCTCTGAAACTCACAGAAATATGATTTCAATTTTCCCTTTGAATTGTGGATCAAGAAAAAAAAAAGTGAGGCCACTACATATTTTTCTCTGTCAGGGCGTCTTTCACGCTGAGGTCGACGGTCGGGGCGGATAGGAGGAGAGGCTGTTGCTGCCAAAGAGAACTCGTGTCCACAAAGAAAGGGGCAGGAGTGGCAGCCTGGCATGACAGGGCTGTGGGAGGATTGGGCCCTAGTATCAGGGAAACTAAGGCCCAGAGAGGCCAAGGTCATGGTCCAGCAACTAGTGCATCAAGGACTTGAACCCAGTGCAGGATAAAACTTTCAGACTTGGCCTCACCACACACCCTCTCCCGGGTCACATCAATAGCCATGATGCCAACAGCAGCTGTGCGTTTCTGGGGGCTCCCTGTGGGCTGGCACTGAGCTTGGCCATGTGAGAGAGGCTTCAATTCTGTAGAACTCCAGGGATCAGGAATTTCATTATTGCCATTTTATGGGTCAGGAAACTGAGGCTCAGTCACACCTGGGTGGTAGGGGTGGGAGAGCAGAGCCCTGAAGCCCCATCAAGTGGTGGGTGAAACTTGCTCCTCAGGGACCCCCACCCCATGGGACCTTCCTGCCTGCCCAGGTAGGAGGGTGGCTCTGGAGCCAGGCTCTGAGTCCAGTGGGGAAGCTGGAAGGTGGAGGTTCCTGAGGACAGGCCTGAGAAGAGGACTCCAGGTCCACTCTGTCCTGCAGGTGGCTCCCTGCATGGCCTCACGCAGACCCTGGCCCTCTGCAGGCCTCAGGAGGGCTGAGTAGGAACATCGCTTTCCTCCTGGGGCCTATGGGAGCCACAGAAGGTGTGAGCAGGGGCGTGGCGCAGTCAGGAGGACTTGGACAGTTGTGGGGAGGATAGACCAGAGGGGGTGGGAACAGAGGCTGGAGACTTCCTTGGCCCTGGAGAGAACTAGTGAGGTCTGAAATAGGCAGTGGTGGCCAGCACATTGGAACCTCCTGGCAATTCTGATTCAGTTGGTCCAGGGTGATACCTGGGCACTGGCATTTGTAAAATCTCCCCTGGGGATCTACCACTCATCCCGGGTGAGAGTCGTGGGCATGGGGACTGTGTCCAGCGTGGCCTGGGACACAGGCTGGGGTGATGAGCCTGACTTGGGTCTGGGTGGGAACCCAGTGGGACTAGACCCTAGCTCCAGGGTTCCAACGGTGCTGCTCTCTGCCTCCAGCCCGGCTCAGGGTAGTTTCTGAGACGTTGGGGGGCAGATGGAGACCTTGATGGGGATGGAGGTGACCAAACGCAGTGGCCTCTCATCCAGGGACACTGCTGGCAGCTGGGGGCTCTGCCACAAGCGTGGCCTGTGTGGCTGCTGCCTGGCAAGGAGGGACCGGTCGAGGCTTCTCAGTGGCGTGAGGGGCCTGTCTCTGAGTTGTGGCCTGAGCTAGACCCAAGGAGGGCAGGGGCTGTGTGCTGCCCTGGCTACGTCCCTCCTGACCATCTCTGCCTAAATCGGCTGGATTCCAGGCCTATGTGTGTCTGGCAGGGAGGGGAGTGGACATCTGCTCTGTGAAGTGGGACTGCTCTTCTGCCTAGAGCAGGTCCTGCAGCTGATCCCCCCACGATCTTGCATGCTGCAGACAGACAGGGTTTGCTGAGAGATGATGTCAAGTGTACAGAATGCTGGAGAGAAGGCCCATCTCTCTGTGGGCTAAACTCTGGCTGGAGGAATCTGGGCCTTCATCGGCAGGAGTTTTCATCCAGAGCCTACAGACTTTCTCAACTTCAGATTTACAAATTGAAAATCATTAATAATTCTAACCAGGCGGTGATAAATCTGAGATCTCTCTCGATGAACCCAGACAGCATTTCATAAATCAAAAAGATTACTTAGGAATTTTTTAAAATCTGACGTCAAAATGTCATGGTTACTAATGGTTTCGGTAGATCTCGAGCGGTGATGTATCATTTATCTACGCTACATCTCAGATGTGACACAGGGGGCAGAATGGGATGTCTTTTAATATCGTGAATACATTTCAGCCCATAATAAAGGTATTAACAACTTCTTGGTGCGATTTCTTCTGGAGCCGGGGTCTGATTTAATGCTGCTGTGACTGTGACCTCACCCCCCCACTCTCCAAACTTCCCAAGGCTCGAGGGCCAGAAAGGCCTCAAAAAAGTCGCAAGAGGCTGAGGGAGGGAGCAGCCCCCAGCCCATGGGGGGACAGGCTGGGCCACTTAAATCCAGCCTCTGCCCACAGAGGTGAGACCCTAAGTCACCCACACTCCCCCAGAAAAGGGTTAGGGATCATCTAATTAGAAGCAGCAATAATCTTAACTCCTTTTAATTGAGCACTTACTATGTGCCGACTTGCACTAAATGCCTGACATGCATTAATTCATAGACTCCTCACTGCCACCCTGGGTTTCACCACTGTTTCTCTACTGAACCAAAGTCCCACATGCTCTGCCACCTCCTTCTTCTCTGTTCCAGAGCCCTCCCCCCAACACGCCCCCAGCTCTTCCAGCCACATGCGTGGGGCCTTCCTCCGCTACTCAAACACCTGCTGGGGCAGAGTCCTGCCTCAGGGTCTTTGCACTTGCCTTTCCCTCAGTTTGGATCAGTCTTCCTCAGGTACCTGCCTGGCTCCCTCCCTCACCTCTGTCACGTCTTTGCTGGGACCTCGCCCCTTTGCCGGGGCCTTACTCTGACACAATATTTAACCTCATAACCTGCCCCCACCTCCCTCATCCTGCTCTCTTTTCCCTTTGTTCCCAAGTTCTTATGCAATGTGGTCATTGTTTACTCATCTCTTAGGTTTGTTTATGCTTCATCGTCCGGATTTGGATGTCAGCTTAGTGAGGGCTGAGAGCTCTGTCTATTCTGTTCACTGATGTGTCAAAAGCCCCTCAAACAGGCCCACTGTAGGTACTTAGTCAATTAACAGTTGAACAGTTGTAAGCCCATTCCACAGAGAAAAAAACTGGCGCTCAGAGAGGGACAGTGACTGGCCCAAGGCCACACAGCCAAGGCCGCCCCTCATGTTTGCATCCCCTAAAGGGTTGCCCCAGGTCCTCACTGCACTAGGGGCATCAGACTCTAGAGGGAGACTCATGACAGCCCAGGGGACACTGGGCAGAGCCAGGCCGAGAGTGAGCAGGGCTCCTGCTCAGTAAGAACGGACTCCATGCGAGGCACAAACAGGCCCCCTGTGCTTGATCCCGTTCTGTGTTCCCACCCGCCCAACAGGCCTGTGCTCTCATCAGCCCTGAGGTCAGAGAGGTGGTCTCACCCCCTGGGGTTGCCCTGGTGTGATTCCAGGACGGGAATGACAGAGGCCCCGGTACTCCTGCCCTGTGCCCTCCCAGGTCTGGAGCAGTGCCCACCGGCCTGCCCCTCCTCGGCTGGCCCAGAGCAGGATGTGTGGTGGCCCCTGAAACCCTCGAACGCAGTTTCTATCCTGGCTCTGCCACCTCTGGCTGTGTAACCTCGGGTGGGGACTCTGCCCGCCCCCCTCAGCTGTGAAGTGGAGGCGGGGCTCCGCACTCCTTCTCAGGACTGGGGGGCCGCGGCAACGAGCCGATGCAGGAAGAGCACCCCACAGACGGCCAGGTCCCTCAGCTGGGGTCTCAGAGGGAGGAGGAGGGCTCGGGTCTGTCTGACCCTCGGGCCGTGTGGGCCGGGCAGCAGGTCCCCGTGCTTTCCGCCTCCTGGTTCCTCAGTCTCTGTCCCCATCCTGCCTTCTCCCCTGCCTTCCTCTGAGCATTTCTGGATGCCCGTGGAGGTCCTGCCTGTGCTGAGGATCCCTGTGCCCGCCCCCCGCTGCCCCAGCTTGAATCAGGCAGAGCCTGGCCCCCCCAAAAAACGCCCGCCTGCATGGTGGTGGCTCCAGCTGCAGCCGCGGGGGGCCCTGCAGTCATCTCCTTATGGAGGGGCATTTTCTCACCTGCCCAGCATCCAGGGGTTTCCCCTTCACAGCCCCCAGCCTTCCAGCTGCTGGTGGGGGGAGAGGTGGAGGTGCAGGGAGAGAGAGCCTTGACTTTGAAACACGTCTGAGCTACTGTATACAGTGGCGTGCCCTGGGCAGGCACTTGGCCTCTCTGGGCCCCGGTTTACCCATCCATGAAATGGAGACAGTGACAGCACTGCCTTCACGAGGTGGGGTCACGAATGAAGAACCTGACTCAGGGCCCACTTCAAAGTCGGTGCTGGGGCATCAGAGCTGTCCTCGCTCCCTGGTCTCTGAGTGTTCCAGACCCAGAGGTCCTGCCGGCCTGAACCGCCGCCTCTCTGGCCTGTCCACCCCTGAGCCCCTCGCCCTGGCCACACGGTGGGGCCTCCTCCCTCAGCACCTCTTCCCTCTCCAGCCCTCTGCCCCCGGCTCCCACCCTTCCCCCTCCTCCATCAAGATGCCTTTCCCAATGCCAGACAGAGTGCCCGACCCTCTGTTCCTCTTCAGGCCCTTCCCCGCTCCTCGTGCTTTATTGGATCTTTCTTTGTTTCCTCTCTGGCCACACTTAGTAGGTGCTCAGGCCACAGCCAGTCAGGCCCTGCCCTTCGTCCTGGACTCCGCTTTCTCCCATGCGCCACGTCCACGCCCCCCAGGGAAAGCGAATATGTCACAGTAAACTGCTTCTCACCTCCCCCTCTGCTTCCACCCTAGACCAAGTGACAGTGGCCACTGCCTGCCTCCTAAAGGCATCTCCCCGTCTCCCCGCTTTGGCCTCCATCCCCCTTCACTCTCCACTCGGCAGCCCGAGTTCCCTCCAAGGGCTGAGGCAGCTCCACACCCCTGCCAGCACCCTCTGTGTCACCGGAGGGAAGAGCCACAACCCTTTATTTCTGTAGGTGGATCCCTCTTGGACCTCCCCCTCCCTCCAGCACACTAGCTGCCTTGCCTTTAACTTGCTGTTCCTTCTACCCAGAACTCCCTTCCTTCCTTCCCTCCTGGACGTGGCTCTGGGCTCCACCTCGGCTCCCCGGTCAGTGAACCCGGTGCCCCCAGGCCCACAGGTCCCGCCCCCTCCTGTGACCACCCTGTCACCCTCTGGCACACGATACATCTTCTATTTGCTGTTTCATGGCTGTCTCCCCCGCAAGGATGTCGGCTTTGTCCACTGCTGTACCCCTGGTGCCTGGGAGAGCTCCTGGCGCGTTATCTATGGAACAGAAGCTCAGTGTTTGTTTACTGAATGAAGCTGTTGAATGAATAAACGAAGGAGTGAATGGCTCTGCAAAGGCAGAGCCTTTGGGTCTTCCCGGCTTCTCTCACCTCCACCCACCACCCTGAGTTCAGGCGCAGGTGAGTGTGGAAAGCTTGTTATCTCCTGATTTCCCTTCAAGCACCTCAACTGTGCCGCCTCCCACTCAGGACCCGGATGGATGGACGAGCAAACAAAGGGCAGGCGGACTTGGAGTCAGATCTGGCTTTGAGTTCTGGCTCGGCCTCTCTTTTCAGGACAGCCACCCAACCCTTGTGAGCCTTGGTTTCTTTGTCTGTAAAAAGGGATATAATGATATCTTCGCTAACATTTATCGAACATTTTCTACGAGCCAGGCTCTGTTCCCCCACTTCCCAGGCTTGTTAAAAGAACGTCTGAGTCAAGGACAGAAGCTCAGTGAAGACGAATGACTGGGAATCAGGATGCTGAAGGATGAGGGTACAGCCTTGCCCTGGAATCCCGGCTCCCCAGGCCTCCTTGTTTTTTTTTGCGGTACGCGGGCCTCTCACTGTTGTGGCCTCTCCCGCTGCGCAGCACAGACTCCAGACGCGCAGGCTCGGCGGCCATAGCTCAAGGGCCCAGCCGCTCCACGGCATGTGGGATCTTCCCAGACCGGGGCATGAACTTGTGGCCCCTGCATCCGCAAGCGGACTCTCAACCACTGCGCCACCAGGGAAGCCCCCCAGGCCTCCTTCTGAGTTGCGGTTTAATGAAGACTTTCAGGTAAGAGGGCGAATCCAGCAGCCCGTTTGCCTTCAGGGGGAGCTGGGCAAGAGCTGCCGTTTGTCTTGGGGCTGCTGCCCCAAGGCCACGTGTGTGGAAGGGTGATTCTGTGCCAGAGTCGCTGAGGGACCACCGCCTGCCCCCTGGCCTGGCCCCCGTTCCCGGCCCCCGTTCCCGGCCCCCGCAGCCCCGGCTCCAGCCTCCGCAGCAGGTGAGCCTGTCACATTCGGAGCTTTTATTTCACACAATTGTTTCTGCCCCCTGGAAGAGCTTCTCCTCGCAAATCAAATCTACCCTAGGCGAGGAGAGTGAAAATCAATGCTGGTGGAAAGTTCTCCATGGAAAACTAATTGGTTCTCCTGGAAAGTTCTTTAACCACAACAGGCTCCGGCATCCGCCCGGGCCTGGTCTGTTTGCCCAGGGCTCCAGGCTGGCTGCCGGGAGGATGGAGAGCAGCAGGGTGGTGTTTGCTGGGTGCTCACTGGGGGCCCGGTTGGTACCGACGCGCGGCCAGGGCTCTTCCAGGCTGGGGGACAGAGTGGTGCAAAGGGGGAGGCTTGGCGTCGCAGACCCAGATTTGAGTCCGATTCCAGCACTTCCTGCTGGCTCCCCCTGGGCAAGTCACTTTGCCTTTCTGAGCCTCAGTTTTCCCCTTTGGAAAGTGGGGGTATCAAGAGTGCTCACCCTGCAGGATCATTGTGGGATTATAGATACCAGGTGCACAGCAGCTCTTCTGATCAGAGCGGAGGGCCGAGTGCTCCAGCTGCCTCTACTAATAATGATTATTAGAGCAGAGTCCATATACAGAGTGCTTACCATGTGCAAGGGGCTTACTCTGTGTTATAGGACTTAATCCTCTCGGCAGGCCACAAGATGGCTGTTGTGAACACTCCCATTTTACAGATGAGGAAACTGAGGCTCTGAAAGGCAGAGACACTGACCCCAGGTCACACAAAGTTGTTTGAGAGCCAATCTGGGGCTCTTCCCACTGCCCGAGGCCTCCCTGGACACAAACCTTCTGAGAGGATCCTGAGTGCGCTCCGTCACAGCCGCTGGGCCCTGCCTGGCGACTCTAAGCCTCCCTGAAGTGACATCTATATAAATATTGTTAACGGCCAGAACATAATGTTAAGTCAGGTTTTACTGGACTCCCTCATCCAGCCTGTGGATTTATGGAGATAGAATTTGAGGTAAATGTTTATTGGCCCAAGTGAGAGCCGGGCCTTCCTCTCCCCCGATGGCTGGCTCCCCGGGGCTGCCCGAGGGCCCTCGGTCCACCTGTCGGGAGCACGCTGGGATAAATCTCGCCGAATGAAATATTTATTAATTTTGCTAACCAGTGTTGATCTCATAAATTATGCCGACTTTTTCATGAAATGGTTATTAACATCCGAGGTGCTGTATTAATGGCTTATTGACCAAATATGGGATAATTAGGCCCGGGGAGCACGGCCTAGCTGATCTGCGAGAGGCCGATTTGGCTGGGATTACGCCAGTGACCTGTTTTATATCGCAGCCAGAGTTGTGGGGAGATTCTGGAGCCCGGCCCTCTGAAAGCTGGATTCTTAAGGGGCCTCCTGGCAGGAAGCCACTCTGACCTCCTGCTCTTCATCTGGCCCACCACTCAGTGTGGCCAGGTGTGATTCTCATCAGGGAAAGGGGAACACGACGAGGGCACTCCCTTATGACCCCCATCCTGACCCCAGCTCTGGGAGCCTGTGTTGCCATGGCAGGTGAGGAAACAGAGGCCCGAGAAGGGAAGATTGCACAGCCCAGATTCCCCATCTGCTGCTGCAGGAGCTGGAGAAAGGAGCAGCCCGTCTGCCTGGAGAGCACAATTCCCTTCAGGGAGACAGGCGGCAGGGAGGCGGGGCTCCCCCCGGGCCTCTGTGCATGGGCAGGCATGGCTGTGCTCCTGGGCTCAAGCTCCCAGCGTGGCCCGGATGTCTGCGTTTGTCCACACGCACGTGACAGGGCCTCTGCGTGTGGCTCCGTGTGTGCGTGTGGGCCCACAGGCGTGTGTGCAGGGTGAGGCTTGAGGCCGTCCAGCTCCCCGCCGGATGGAGTGGCCCGGCCTCTGCACGCTACCTCTTAGGGACCTCGCTTTGTGGCTGACGCTCAGAGGGCCTTTGGGAGTCCACAGTGAAGACTGTGGCCTCACCAGCCGCTGCCCCCTTCCTTGTGGCCCCTGGGGGCGACCCAGTGGGAAGAAGAGGGAAGGTGTCCAGAACCAGAGAAGCTCTATTAAAATTCTGCTTGGAGGTCATTCTGCGTGCTGTCGCCCCTTCAGGGGCAGGATGCTCCCTCTTTTTTAGGCAGGACCTTGATTGTTAAACCTCAGGAACGCGATTAGGGAGCCCCTCAGAAAACCACCGTCGTCCTCCTCCTGGGGGCTCCTGCCGGCCGTGCTCATTCTGGGTGACCCTGTCCTGGGCCTTAGCTGACTGGAGGGCTGGGCATCTAACCCCACCTGGGCCACTCTGGTTCTCTCTGGGAGATGTGGACCGGAACAGAAGAGAGTCAGAGAGAAAGACAGGCGGAGAGAGGGCTGCCTCCGTCCTGGCCTTGCTGGGCCCTGCCAGGGGCTCCTCCCTTCTCTGGGAAGCGGTGCCAGGGGCTCGGGTGTGTGCCCCCAAAGGGGATGTCTAAGCCGGTGGAGAGGAGCTGGCCCTGCCCCCCTGGAGCCATGGGGACAGTTCTGGGGTGCCCTTGGGGCCTCTTGTCTGGAAGATGGAGGCTCCCGGTGCTGGAAGATGCTGGAAGATGCACTGTGCTGAGAACCAGTCAGATACTGTAAAGAGGAGGACACCCCTGAGTGAGTGGGGGTGCCTGGGGGCGGTCCTCCCCCCCCCGCCGGCTTCTTCTCCTCTATTAGGAGTTTGTGGAATCCAGCCCCGACCTCCCCCCCACAGCCCCACCCGAGACGTCCGCCACGCAGCTCTGCATCTTCTCTATGTTAACCAAATCTTTAAACACTTGTATGTTTAGCTATGAGTACCAACCAAGAACGGGGGTGGGGTGGGGGGGAAGGGAGCAACCACGAGGCAGGATAGCTCCAAGGACAGCAGCCTGGCACATCTGTCACGAGCGAGCACGGCTAAGGTCCAGGGGCGTCAGGTGGGCCCCACTGCATCCACTTCAGGCCTTTGCACCGACGCCTTTGCAGGATCTTTCCAGAGGTTCAAGTCTCTCCCTCAGAGGAGCCATGAGCTCCCCTCTTGCTGTGGGAGGCCCTGCCCCCTTCATCCTCTGCTGCATCACCCTGTTTATTTCCTTCCTTCAACTTATGATCGATCATGATTTTTACTTCTTTATCTGTGGGCTGTTTCTCCCACCAGACTGTAAGTTCCTTGAGGGCAGGGACCCTGTTGGCCTTGTTTAGAATTCTGTCCTAGTGCCTGGCAGCTAGTTGCTGGATGAATAAGAGAAGTGACGAGTGAATGAATGAATAAATGAATGAATGAATGAATGAACATGTTGTCCAGTCGATCGTCCTCTGAAGCATCTCTCCAGTTGGTGACCTTGGGTCCCTTCTGCTCCACCCTGGTCGAAGCCCCGGGTGGCCCTCCCCTTCTGCGGGGCTTCGGCTGCCTTCTTCCCGTCCCATCACCCGCCCTCCTGGCCCCGGCAGCCGTGACCCTGGCAGGACAAGCATCCGGCAGCACCCTGGCCCGTGGCCCTTCCCTGGATTTGCATGATGCCGGCCTGCAGGCCTGTCCTGCTCTGGGCCTGGGTGCTCCCTGCAGCCTTCCCTCGGCTCCTCCCCGGGCTGACCGGTCCCTCCTCTACGTCCCTGCTCCGCTTCTTCACGTCCTGCTTCCTGTCACCTCCCCACTCCTAATCAGTCTCTCGTGTTTGTTCTTCTTTCCCCTCGTGACACTTAGCACAGTTTGCAATAACACGTCTGTTGGTTATTATTACTGAGTTTCTCTCTCTCACTAGCCTGCAAGCCCACGAGGGCCCTGGCCATGAGGGTGACTAGCATATCCCAATGCCACACCTTTAAGGCTTCTTGAAGGAGAGAATGAACTTGTCCAAAGTCACCAAACCGCTCGCTAAGTGCTGTGTCAGGTTCTGAACCCAGGATGCTCTCGCCCTGGAGTCATTGCCGTTACCACCTGCCCTGCTGTGTTTAATATATTTTTATTGAACGTGTGAACTGTAAGAAGCATCCTTTGGAGACACCTGGAGTGGCCCATCTGTTTTTCATCTTTCCCTAGACCTTCCCCTTGGATGGAGGGTGACTGAGAAGGTGGCTTGGCCACCATCTAGAATGGAGGGCGCCCAGGGCAGGCGTGTGCAGGCAGTGTTGGGGCCGGACCCTCCAGGGCAGCTGCAGTAAGCGGAGCTGGCCAGCTCTGCCTGCTTGCCCAGCGTCTCCTCTTTCCCCTCCTAGGCTCTAGGCTCTGCCTGAGCCTCCTCTGCACAGCCACCACTATTCAGATAAGCGGGAGGGGGTGGTCTGCCTGCTTGGCTGCCCTCCGGCGTCTGCCCTCCCCCAGGCTGTGGAGCCCCACTTTCCCCAGCCCCACCAGGATGAGCTCAGGGAGCTGGGCCAGTGCAAGGGCTTCAGGTTTCTGCCCTGCTCTGCCCCTTAGCCTGGTGGCCCTAGGCAAGGCCCTTTACCTCCCAAGCCTCAGTTTCCTTCTCTGTACAATGGGCACAGTGTTACCTCCTCCAGGCTGCTCAGGGGAGAAGATGAAAGAATGTACACAAAGCTCAGGACAGGGCCCAGCCATCGAAGGTTTTCATGACTGCCAGCTCCGAACTGGCCCAGGTGCCAGGCCCTGGCTGGGTGTTAGTGGGTGGAGGCTCCAGCAGTTCCCTAACGGAGGACCTGTTCCCGTGTATATTGAAATGGGTTTGTTTCCACGGGAAGGAAAACTGCCCCCAGCTCACCAGCGGTGCTCTGAGCAGTGGCAAGCTGTCCCCGTTTCCCCGGACAGGGCCCATTTAGGCCTGTAATGCAGGTGCAGTTATAAGTAAGCCTCTTACTCTTTAAAGTGTCCCCGACTGGATGATAAATATGGTCACCCAGCTCTGAGGGAAAAGAGTCTATCTGGCTTCATAGAGAATTTTATGTTCTCTGGTGTTTTTCTATATTTCCCAAATTTTCTAAAAGGAGCACGAATGGCTCCTAAGAAAAATAACACGTGATAGAAACAAACGTTTCCGTCCTCCTAGATCTGCCCAGGAACCAGGTGTCTTTGTGGTATGAAGCCTGACACCTCAAGCCAGCCCAAATCTGCCCCTCTGGAGGGCTGTATCCCGAGGGCTCCCCAGGCCCTCAGACTCGTTTTCCCTCCTGGCTGGCTCTCCCAGGGTCTGAGCTGATTTTCCATGTTGGCTGCCCAGGGCCTGGATTTCAGCTGCCAGCAGCCCCCAACACACACACACACACACACACACACACACACACACACACACACACACACACACACACACACACACACACACACACTCACTCACTCACTCACTCACTCACTCACTCACTCACACCCTCACACCCTCTCTGGGCCCTTCCACTTCCAGCCCCTGCTCCGTGTTCCAAACTCTGGTTCTGGAGTCCACCACCTCTCTTTGGGTGACATTTAATAAGCCTGGAGAGGAGGTAGGGCCCCCCCCCGCACCGCCCTGCACCTTTGCCAGAGACAGGAATGAGAATCTTAATGAGGTTTTATTTTTAATAAAGGTTAATAAAGTTAAATTAAATTAATAAAGTCCAGTATTTGCCAAGCTGAACACCAGGCCTGGGTATGCTGGGAGGCTCTGGGGATTAAGCTCTGTGTTTGTGCTTCTCCCCAGTGGGGGATGAGGGGCATTGGGACCAGCTAGAGGAATGGGACCTCAGGAGGCGACACCCAGTTTAGCCCCATGGTGGACTCTCTGCCACCCCCACTAGCCTGGGGGGTGCTGGGGAGAGGGGGATGGCCCAGGACTGGGAGTATTGCTCCCCCCAGAGTCCAGGTTCCTCCCAATCCCCCCTCCATCTCCCAGACAGTGTCTCGGCCCCTTATTCCAGCACTCAAGGCCTTCAGAGTCTTCTGTGTGCTGGGCCCTGCCCTGAGATGTTCATAGAGTATTTCATTTAACCCACCTCCCTCCCCCACAGCAGCCTAGGGGAGGTGGGAAATACTGCACCCATTCTACAGAGAGGGAAACTGAGGCTTGGGCGGTGAGGGAACCCAGTGATTGAGCAGAAACAGGCTGACTCTTCCTCTCTCTGTGCCATCATTGCGCAAGCTGAGCCCTCAGCCTAGAATGTCCTTTCCCCTGCCCTCTGCACACCCCTTTCTTCCAGGGCAGTGTGTGTATCTTCATGTCTCCCAGGCCCTCCAGGGGCCCCAGGAGAGGCCTGTGGTTTTACACAGTTTATCTCATCTCACCCAGTCCTCCAGGAGGATGGTCTATTATTAAAATTCTCATTTTGGAGATATGGAAACGGCACAGAGAGGCAAACTCACAAGTCCAAGGCCCGGAGGCAGGGGCGGGGAGGGGTTGAGAACGATGTGAAATTCTCTATCGCCTGTCTTTTTCGAGCTAGTGTGGCTCAGTGCCCTGTGCTAGGACTGGGGCTCTGCCACTCGCTTCAGCCAGTCTTGCCTTTGAGCGGGGACTTGACGTGGAGCCGGGGTGCTCAGGAATGATTGTGGGAATTGAGGTAAATGTTTGGTCAAGGATAAGAGGACAAGGAGGGTAGGTGCATTCCTAGGTCTGAGTAGAGGTGGTGGTAGTGTCTTGGAACATATGTCTCATGTTAGGGCTCAGTCCGGTAAGAGACCTTTGTCCTCCCAGGGGCTGGGGAGAGAGGGGCATCCCTGAGTGGCCAGGGTGCTGTAACCTGAGGAGGGGGACAGCAATGTAACTTTACCCAGCCTGTATATGTCACGTGCCATGTGGGTTACATGGGGTCTCTCCCTGAATCGTCACAAAAGCCCTTGGAGGGAAGGACTATTATTATCCCCATTTTATGGATGAAAAAACTGAGGGTCAGAGTGGCACAGTGACTTGCTCAAGAACCTGGAATTACCCCTTTCTTCCAACACTCTATCTCCAACTCAGGCACCAGAAGAACATCTGCCAGCGTTCTCTGACTGGCTCCTGCTCCAGGAGGGCAAGGGGCAAAGGGCATGGCTTCCAGGGCCAGCTGGCATGTGGCCCAGTGGCAGAAACCCCGTGTGGAGCCTCTGGCGCCAGCTCCAGTGGGCAGCCCTGCCTGACAGACCGCGTGAAAGATGGTGAAATATTATAACAAAGGCATTGATTTTCCTATCTCTGCTTTATGCATTTTATTAGCCAAACACTTTACCGTGTAACCACTCAGCGCCACGCTGGCTGGCGATGAATCTGAAACGCTGGGGCACGTAAAACAGAATTGACCACATTGCTTATGCGCCAACAACAAATAACAGGCAAAAGTGTAATAAAATGAATAGTACCCGGCAATGGCCATAAAGAAATATGACCCAGGGGACCCAGGAATTTCCTGGGCTGTGAAGTAGCTGCACGAGGGGTCATAGCACTGGAATGATGGCAATTTTGATCTCCGCAGATGTGGCCAGAGCAGAGGCTCCCTCATGCTGGTGCTGGCTTTGGCCACATCAGACTGAGATGGCCTCTGCTGGCCGAGTCCCTTTTCACGTGGGCTGTGGGAGATGTGAACTGCAGTGGTTTGAAGCGAGACCCCAGAGTCAGAGGCTGAATTTAAAGTCCATGCTCTTGGGCTGTGTGACTTATGCAAATCACTGACCCTCTCTGTGCCTGCCTCCATGTGAAGATTGGTGAGAGCAGGTCCTTCCTGAGGTTCAAGTCATAATTGCTTATAAAGGGTAGCTGGGTTGTTATGCTCCTTATTGTTAGAGAAGAAAGAAGTCCTTCCTGCATGACTCTCTGATGCTCAGCAGCTGGTTCAGAGGCCGGCGGATGGCTGAGATGAACTCCTCCACCTCAGAACCAATGGCCCGGGTCTGGTCAGCCGGGCCCTCCATCCCCAGGGTCTCACTTGGGCGCCCCTAAATCCTTGCTAATGACCGTGCTTAATGAACAGCAACGCCCCAGGGGCAGGAGAAAAAGACGAGCCTGGAATCTGTATATGGATTCCTCCATCTCCCTGGCTCTAAGCTGTGTGACAGCAACTGGTGGGTGGGGCAGCACGTTTGTGATGGCGGGGCGGCTGGGTGAGGCCGGCGCTCTCATGACCTCCCAGGGGGAGGACACTGGGTTCACTATTATGGTTGCTGGGCCTGACACGGGGCAGGGGCAAGTGCCCCCAGCTCCCTGCCCCCCACCCATCCTCTCCCAGTCCTGTCCATCTTGCTGGCCTTGGGGTGGGCTGGGCAGCGGGAGGGCCTGGCCTGGCGCACAGAAGGCATTGAATGGAGGGCCCGCTAGTCCAACAGGTGCCCCCATGCTCAGCCCAGCTCTGGGGGTACTTCACTGCCCACTGCCTCGTTTCTTCTGGCCCCTTTATGGGTGAGGCGGCGGGTTCAGAGAGAGGTTCGAGTTTTCCTCCCGTGGTGGCCCTCAGAATTCAGGGGGCATCGGTAGGCGTGGGCTAAAAACAAACGATCTGGGCTCCCCCTGCGGAGCTGGCTGTCTCTTCCAGGGACGATTTTCATTTTAATAAACCCTCCAAGAGATTCTGACCCAGGGGACTGAGACAAGAGCTTAAAAACACCATTTTAGGGGCTCCCAGGTCAGTAGTTCTTGTGACCCCCCCTTCTCAGGGGCTGCAGGGGCAGCAGGAGGCGCCCCCTCTCCTGGGGCTGTGCTGGTCGCTCTCCTTGCGCAGTTGTCTGCCGGATCCCCCCTCCTCCCCCAAGAGTCAGGGTCCATAAGCCCAGGCGGCAGGAGTGGGTGGGGAGCAGTGGTAGGAGAGGGCGGAGGAGCTCCAGGTTGGGACAAGATGGCCCTGATTTCACAGCCCAGTTCTATGTTTCCATTAGTTACTTGGCTTCTCTGAGCCTCAGTTGTCTTGCCTGAAAAATGGGGAGAATGACAACCCCTTCAAAGGGCTGTTTCAGCCGAGGGCATGGTGAGGACCTGGAACCCAACCCAGAGCTCTTGTCAAGCCTATAGCTCCCCTCCCTAAGGCGAGGCCCAGGCCTCTGAGATAATTCTGGAAGGATTCTGGAGAGTGTCTATACCAGTCTTTTTTTTTTTTTTTGCGGTATTCGGGCCTCTCACTGCTGTGGCCTCTCCCGTTGCAGAGCACAGGCTCCGGACGCGCAGGCTCAGCGGCCATGGCTCACGGGCCAGCCGCTCCGCGGCATGTGGGATCCTCCCAGACCGGGACACGAACCCGTGTCCCCTGCATCGGCAGGCGGGCCCTCAACCACTGCGCCACCAGGGAAGCCCTATACCAGTCTTGAGCTCAGATTTCACTGACGCCAGACACCATGTTCTCAAGCCCAGGTGCCTGTAACTTGGGACCCAGCAATGGACAAGGCAGGCCTCGGCTTTGTTTTTTATTTTTATTTTTGGCTGTGCTGTGCAGCTTGCGGGATCCTAGTTCCCCAACCAGGGACTGAACCTGGCAGTGGAAGCACAGAGTCCTAACTACTGGACTGCCAGGGAATTCCCCAGGCCTGGGCTCTGACCTCTTGAGGCTCCAGTCTGACAGAGGAGACACACTTTGCCATCAAACAGACCATCTCAAAACAGTGCTGAGCTGTGATGGGGGAGGCTGAGAGGCTGTGGGACCCCAGTGGGGGGGCCCCTGGACAAATCTTAGGGCAATCAGGGAAGGCTTCCTGGAGGAAGAGGCATTGTAGGTGAGATTTTAAGGGTTAGGCCAGGCAAGAAAGTGTGGCAAGAAGATTAAGGCTGAGGGCACAGGGGTGTGAAGACCTGGAGGTGAGAGTTTGGGGAACTCTCCATTGCGCCTGAGGTGCAGTGTGTCGGGGGGCTGCTGTGGATGAGGCAGGAGAGGACGGCTGAGGAGGCCACAGAAAGGCAGGGCCATAGGGCCACGTTTTGTGGCTCAGTATTTCTCTGAACGTTGTGACCCACCTGGCTGAGACTCAGTAGGTTTTGATTGTGCCATTTTTTCTTATTTTGTGATTTTTTTTCTTAAAGGTAATTTTAACTTCCTGAATGCACCTTCCCCTTGCCCTCCCTAAGCCTAGAGTGAATGCACAGACCTACTCTGTCAACTGGGGGAAGAAAATAGCTTGGTTATTCCACAGTAACTACTGTGGAATTACCTGATGGTTTATATTTTTCTTGCTCCGTAATTGTGTTTGGCCTTAGCCTGTAAATTGGGCCATGATTACTTTATAATTTATAGTTTTTATATCTTATAACAAGTTAGTGTCTAAATCACACACCCCCATGTAAATACTTTAAAATTATTCAGTAATTACTTATTTACATTATAATTAAAAATAAGTAATTAGCATACATTTACAAAGGATTTACATATTTCTGAATATCAGTTCTTGGTGGTGCTAGTGAAATCTTTTGCTGATAGTAAAAGGAAGGCATGCAAAGGAAAAGCTTCTCCAAGATGGAAAAGGGGATGTGGCTCTGGGGTCTCCTGACTTCTCAGAGCCCAGCTCTGGTGGGGCGAGGAGAGTGTGGCGGGAGGGGAAAACCTAAAAATGTTCTTCTGGTCAAATGAGGGCTTTGGGGGAGAAGGATTAGACCCTCTTATCCTTGAGAATAAAAATGGGCTTCATTGGCAGAAAGAGGAAGTCGGGGCAGACAGGCAGACGTACCTCCTGAAGGTCCAGTGAGGAAGATAACAGAAATGGGGCTCAGACTTGGAGGACCTCCCTGCTCCCTGTCTGTCTTGACCCTGACCTCCTTCCAACATAATGGCTCCAATGTCAGTACTGAGAGCAGTTTCCATTGGGTATGAGCTTGACAAACATTGTCCCAGTCCTCACTGCAAGATGTTTTATTAACTCCCATTTAGTAGGTGGAAAAATAAAGCCTCAATGCAATGAATTAACTCACCTAGACCTCTAGGTCCACAGAGCCTAGAGTGGTGGGATCAGAAGGCTGGGAGTGACGGTGAGCTGGCCACCTCTACCCCTCGGTTCCCAAACCCAGGTGTTCTACCTGTTGGGGACACTGCACCAAATAATGGTTGTTGGTTCAAGGTGTACTCAGCATCGTGAAGGACAGTGCTCCTATCTCACAGGTGGCTTGTCCAAGATGGCAGCTCATCTAGGCACACCTACCTGTCCCTAGGGACACCAGGTTCTATCCCATTCCTCAGAACACCTTGTTGGCTGCCCCTTTGTCCCACTGCTGTGAGGCTCGCAGCTTCTAGAAGGTGTGACGTTTGGCAGGACCCGTGGGTCCCATGGTCAAGGGCACCTCCTTTGCCGTAAAGCAGGTCTTTTGGTCTGAGGCTGTGTTACTGAGAATCCCAAGACAACAGATCAAGATGCTCTGTGAAGCTTGGAAGAGTGGTGCTGGAATGTGCGGGTCAGCCCAGTCAGGATGATTTGTTGCCCTTGTCAGGATGGTCTGATACAGTCAACTGGCCACATCAAAGGGTGGTGCTATACTGGTTACTCTCTGTCCATCTCTGTTGCTGGCAGGTCTGATGTTCAGCATTCAGCTAGGTCAGCCCATGCTTCGGGGTCCACGCAGAGACCCCATCCCTGCCATTATGGCAACTCCATGGGTCTTGCACAGATTGAGGGGGGCTGAGGATAGAGACTGGCTGACATCTGCTGGCCAGATCATCCTGTCCATGTGGTTGTCCAGTGTCTTTCCTGCAGTGGATGTCCTCTGGTGGCCTTCACATGCGATGCAGAGATACTTACACTTGCTGCCTGTTCCCATAGGTCCGTCCACATACCTCTTCCCCAAACCTATGAATTAAGTAGAAATTTGATGGTGACTATGGCCCCTGCATCTTTCAAGACTTTGAAGGGGCACTCACTAATCTTTGTCTTTTCCCCTGGGAAAAAATTATTTTTGATTTTCATCTTGGCTGGGGGAGTGGGCGTGGCACTTCCAGGGCCGCCGCCTTGTTCTTTCCTCCATCATTAGCTCTTACTCTGCAGATCAAAGGGCCAGTATTCTGCCAACTGCTAAATATGTCCACTAAATATGTCCACTCCAATGATACATTTGAGAACTGATAAAGTGATCTTTGAGTGACCTGTGGGGGGGGAGGGCCCACTGTGGAATGACCTCGGCTAGGATTCCATTTGTGACCTTCCGCTTCCCCAATATGTCCCTACTTTAACAGGGAGACTATGCTGGCTCATTGGGGTCCTGGGTACAAGTATCACCTTGGGTCCTCTATCCACCAGCCCTGAGGATTCCCTTTCCCTAGTTCCTTTACAGTTACTCGACTAAGTGGCTGTATGTAAGTCCCTCTGGGGGAAAGACTGGGGAATCAACACGGTAAACACTTGCTGTGGTGTTGCAGGATCCTTCTCCTGGGCAAAGGATTGCGATTTCCCATTCTTGTTCTTTTTTGATTACTTAGAGTAAAGAACACCCCTGTTGGCCGCCCTTCCATTTCACCCTAGGAACACCAGGTTCTATCCCATCCCTGGGAACACCCTTGTTGGCTGTCCATCTACCCCAACCGTAGGGACACAGGGACCTTCTGGTTCCCCAACTCCCTTTCTCCTGGGAGCTCACCCTCAATAAACCACGTGACGCTGGATCCCTGTCTTGGTCTTGACTTCAGTGGAGCCCAATCTAAGATGGCACGGGCATAGTGGAGAAGCTCGGTGGTGGAGTGGTTAGAGGGGTGCCAGGAGGCAGACCTTCAGGATGGGATTCTTGAGCTGCAGGCTACTGTTGCAACCTTGCTGCCCACTATGGTGATTATGCCCACGTACTCAGGTGTGTGACCTTGAGTAAGTCAATTCATCTTTCAGAGTTTCCTCATGGAAAAATGGAGGATGAAGAAAATCATACCTGCCTCACGGAGTTGTTGGGAGCATTAGATTAACGGATGCCTTTAAAGTGCTTGCAGGACTTCCCTGGCGGTCCAGTGGTTAAGACTTCGCCTTCCAATGCAGGGGGTGTGGGTTCAATCCCCGGTCGGGGAGCCACACGCCTTATGGCTAAAAAACCAAAACATAAAACAGAAGCAATAGTGTAACAAATTCAATAAAGACTTTAAAAGTGGTCCGCATCAAAAAAATGTTTAAAAAATAATAAAGTGCTTAGAAAGGTACCTGATACTACATCTTAAATGCTCAATGCATATCAAGCCTTCCTAGTCTGGGTCTAGAACAAGACCCTCATCCCTGCCCCACCAACAGGCAGGAGCCCCAGACTATATGGGTGAGAAGGGACCAAGATCCTAGCCCCTGCTCCCCAAGAGTCTCAGCTGGGGAGGCATTTCAGGATGGACCAGAGAGCTGAGCAAGGCCACCAGGTCCCTGAAATGCAGTGGCCCTGAGGAAAGGGAGGACCTAGCCTCTGACTCCAAAGCAACACAAAGGACTCACGGCAGCCTTGGGGAAGAGCTGGCTGGGCTCAGCTTGTGGCTGTGTTAGAAGCTCCTCTGGTCTCAGCCAGCATGACATGGTGTTATGCTTTGGGGGACAGTGGATGAGCCTGGGTGTGAGAAGGAAAAAGACCTCTTACCTGGGTGCCACTTTGGCTGAGTCAGAGACCTGAAGCATCAGCAAGAGCCGCTGAAGCATCAAGGCGAGCAGAGTTACCAAGCTGTGCAGTTCCAGTCTTCAACAGCACCACCGTGTGGCCAAGAGAAGCAGTCACAGTTGACACTGTCAGATTGGTATTCCTTTCTGCATATTGGGCTATTCCAAAGGGGTCTTAGATCTGTGTGTGTGTGTGTATGTGGCAGAAAAATCCTTCAAGAGGAAGAGGCTGAATGTTTTACTAATAGGTCATGTGGAAACTCAAATTATTAATGGGAAGGATAAAAGAGATTTGATATTACTTGCCACTGAATTAACATAAGCAAATCATACTGATTACCTGTGTGTGCCTGTCTGTGTGATATGGGGCATATGGTAGGTATGTATGATTGTGTGTGTGTCTCTTCTGAATAGGGATGTGTTCCTGAATCCAGAGTGAATTGCACGATGAGATAGCTGAACGGGACTCTGAGGATTATCTAATTGAACTTCTGGTGGTGTTCGTGGACTGAGCTTCAGAAAAGATGAGAAACTCATCCGAGGTCACATACCAAGTTGTTAGCAGAGCTGTACTGAAATCTAGGGGCACACTGACTTTATGTTTGGGGCATTTTCTTTCATCACTATTAAAAAAGAAACTTTTTAGAAGAGTTGCAAAGATATTTCAGAGAGTTCCCGTACACCCTCCCGTCAGCTTATTGTAATGTTAATACAGTTAATACATAACTACAGTGCATTTACTAAAACTAAGAAATTAACATTGGTACAGTACTATTAACTAAACTAGAGGCTTTATTTGGATTTGTCCAGTTTTTCCATGGGCGTCCTTTTTCTGTTGTAGGATCCAATCCAAGATACCACATTGCACTTAGTCACTGTCTCCTTAGTTTCTTCAAATCCGTGACAGTCTTTCCTTACCTTTCACGATCTTGACACTTTTGAATAGTAGTTCACCACTTATTTTTATGTCAACCACTCTAGTCGTATAAACAAGCATGAATATGCCATCCATCATTTCCATGAATACATTCAGATTTATAGATACAAGCACATCTCTACATACCTGTGTCCTTTAAGTGTTTTTGTGTGTGTGGGTGTATGTAAATATTTGGAGATACGAATGTTCACTGTGTATATTTATTATAATTTTTATATTTGGGGAAGAAAATTGTCCTGGGATCCTGCCTCATTGGCAGCCACAGATTCTTAAGAAAGTTCTTTTTCTTGAAGGGGCAAGCAGGGGTTTCTGGAGTGAGCTGGGGTTGGTGCCATGTCAGGGTGGGTGATGTCTGGGATTCTGCCCAAGCTGGGGGCATGGGGTCTCCCAAGATGGCAAGTGAGGTCCCAGGGCTGGAGGGTGGACAGAGGAGGGAGCTTGTCCCATGACCACTGGTCAAGTTTTTCACACCCTCAGTCAGAACTCTGGGGTGCACATGACCCCTTCACCCAGCAAGGGAGAGGACAGCCTGTGGGAGTTGCCAGGGTGTGCATGTACTTGGGCCTTGTCATACATGTCAACAAGCATAAATGAGCATTGTGAGCCTTCACGTGTCCACATGTGTAAATAAGAGACTCTAACCCTCACTAGTTGGGTGACTGAGCAAATTCCTGAGCCTGTTTGTGCCTCGATGACCTCATTTTACAAATGCAGAGTGGGGGACTTCCCCGGTGGTCTAGTGGTAAAGAATCTACCTTCCAGTGCAGGGGATGTGGGTTCAATCCCTGGTTGGGGGATTAAGATCCCACATGCTGCGGGGCAACTAAGCCCGCGCGCTACAACTACTGAGCTCGTGTGCCTCAACTAGAGAGCCCGCGTGCCGCAAACTACAGAGCCCATGCACTCTGGGGCCCGCGTGCCACAGCTAGAGAGAAAACATGCATGCCACAACAAAAAATCCTGCGTGCCACAACTAAGACCCGAGGCAGCCTAAATAAATAAATAAATAAACAAATGAACAAACAAAAACAAAATAAATGCGGGCTGGTAGGATATCCGGGCTCCTGATATGCATGTGATCCCCTGCATTTCCCAGCCTTCTTTGCAATTAGGAAGGCCCATGTGACTAGTTCTGGTCAATGACCAGGAGCAGAGTGGTACCTGTCACTTCAGGTTTGAGGCAATTAAGACCTCGTGTGCTTGTCACCACTTTCCTGCCCTGGTGACCTTATAGGCCACCTGTTCCATGTGGCACAGCGACAAGACAGAGGAAGGCCAGCGACCCACACTGGGCTTTATGTGAGTGAGAAAAATACACTTACTGTGATAAGCGCTGAGATTAGGGGTTGCTTTGTTATTGCAGCACAGCCATCTAATGCTGACTAATAATAGTTATTATTATTCACCTCCTGGTAAGTGTGAGATCGTCATGAGGACTTTGTGAGTTAATGTGTTCATGGGATAGTAATGGAGCTGGCCTAATGGGGCTTTGTGAAGTTTCCGCGAGCTGGGGTGTAGGTGATTTTGAGTGGGTGTCCACAAATCCTCAGGAGATAATTATTGTTCTTACCGTTCCTTAATGAGACAGTTTCTGGTAAGTTTAATTTCCAGACCCCACTTGGAAAGGGCTTTTCCTCACATGTAAGCATGACTTTGGCTACTCGAGCAAACGGTATTTATTGTACCAACTATGTGATCCTCTGGCCGAGGGCTGCTGGGGGGAAGTGGCAGATGGAGCCTGATGGGGGCCACAGGGGGCAGGGCCTGCAGGGTCAGGCTGATGAGAGCTGCTCCCCCTCAATCCTGACCACGGGGAGCTCCAGGGTGAAGAAGGGGTCTGTCTCCCAGGGTGTGGTGCCTGCAGGCTGGGGGCTGGAGCCACAGGAAGGTACTGCTGGGGACACCCAGGTCTGGTCTCGGATGACATAGGCATCTCTGTCATTGTTAGCACGTCTACAGAGACCCTTCCATGGACCAAGGCCTGAGCTGACAGCTTTATGAGCCTTTACTTAGATTCCACAGTGTCCCAGCAGACAGGTTCCTTTACTCTCCATCTTAAGGACAAGGAAACCCAGGCTCCGAGACAGGAAGGGGCTTGGCCGAGGTCTCAGAGCCAGAGCTGGCTGCAGAGTCCCCGCTCTCATCCACCACACGCTATCCTGCTACTGCCCAGATGCAGCACACTAATGATGTCAAGCTGCCGGACAATCCCCTTGAGAAGGTGGTGAGGACAGTGACAGACGTGGCCGAGTTGAAGAAGCAGACTTTGGAAAATCATGACAGTGCAAGAGCACTTTTATAACCAAAAGCATCTACAGATTTCCAGAGATCCATATGTATGTGAAAGCATAGAGAAAAATCTGGAAGGATGCACACCAGACTGGTGTTATCTCCAGACAGGGACAGGGGAGAGGGTGGAGGGCCTAGGGAGATTTCATTTGTGATGCTTAAATTTCTGTTTTCGGTGAGAATGTGTTCATATATCGCCTGTGTAATTAAGAATTCAGTAAAAAAATTTTAAAGGGTGAAAGTCAACAGACAACCCTCACAGGGGTGTCACAGTTTAGGTCTGCCTTTCTGCCACGTTCACCCATCCTCACCCTCTCTGTTCTATCACACGTTCTATGTGTTAACGTTATGTGTTTTCTTGCCTTAGGCTTTTGCACGTCAGTCCCCCTGTCTGGAACCTTCCCCCTCCCCACCCCCATTTTCACCTGGCTCCTTTTCAACTTTTAGGTCTTAAGCCTGGCATCAGCAACTCTGGGGTCCTTCCCATGACACCCCAGTATTGACAGGAGTCCCTTCTTCTAGCTTCGTGCATTTCTCCCACTATAGCTTTTATCAGCCTGTATAATCACCTCTTGCTTTCTCGTCTGTCTTCATCACTGGCTTATAAAGCCTGTGAGGGTGGGAGCAGGGTTGGCCTCATCTGCTGCTTGGTCTCCAGCACCTGACACTTGGCAGGAACTCAACAAAGGTTTATTTGAACGAATGAGTGGGTGAAAGAACGAACATGTCAGGGGTGATCTAAACGGCACAGATGTGGGTGGCATGATCACCTCCCTCTTTCTAGCCATCATATTTGTATTGATACAGTGTGAGGTGGCACTGGCTTACGGGTGGCTCTACCTCGCTTGGATCTCCATAGGCTGGTTTCCTTTGAATTAAAATCCACATCTTCCCCACTATACACTCCTTGAGGGAACCAAGCACCTGTCTTTCGTCCTTGATCAAGTCTCTCTTGTTATGCTCAGTCCAGTGTTGACTTTCTTTCCTGGCTTCTTGTCCCTAGAAAATCTCATTTGTCCACACGGGCTCTTCAGAGAGGCACTGGCAGCAATATGGAGTGAGTGTGGGTTGGGGGTAGGGAGTGAATGGTGAGAAGAGAGTGGATAGAGCTCATTCGAGGGTGGCCTCCTCAAATCGGAAGTCAGTGTGCACTTGTGGCCTTGAGTGACCATGGCCACTGAGAAGGGGCCCCGTCTGGTTCCATGTTCAGCTGCCATGATCCTGGAGGAAGGACATGGCCAGAGGCGGGGGCCGATGCTCTGCACATAGATGTCTCACGCAGCCCCATCTCTGACGGGTGTTGCAAACTCAGGGACGTCACAGATCCATTCCAGTCCCTCCCTGCCACCCGGCCTTCCCTAGAGCCAGGGAGCTGGGGACAGGAAATCACACACCAAGGCCCGATCTGATACCCGTAAGTTTGCTCAAGCTTATGTAAATCACACAAAAACTGACAAGTTTTCCTATTAAAAGATAATTGTAATCAGGGTGCCGGACGTGCGGCGTGGGGATGATTGGAGATAGACGGACAGCATGGAAAGATGGATTGTTTTAATTTGCACCAATTAAATTGAAGTTCATGGGATCATCTTCTTCAATCTTCATGAATACTTTATTTTCTGGCTGCTACGGAGCTATTAAAAAGAATGATTGAGGCACGCGGCAGGCCGGGTATATTTTATGAAATATCACCTTTAAAGAATTTGAGTACGCCATTTTCATAATGAGTTTTCTAGTACCTAATCCTCTTCTCTATTACTACATTTAAGAAGTGGATTGATCTGGGAAGTGCTGAGGGTGCAGGTAATGATACATTTTGCCAGGCGCAGGCGGTGGTAATGGATCACGTTTTGGCGAGGAGGGTGATGGATGGGTGCCGGGAGGAGATGCGTTCAGGAGTTTGGTGGTGGTGGTCCAGCTTGGGTGGGGACCCTGTGCTGAGTCAAGCTTTCATCCTTGCTCGGTGACTGTCTTGGCGAGGAAGGCCTGGCGTGCAGGCGAGGAGAGGAACAAGGAGGTGGGGGTGAGCTGGGATGGGAAGGGCTCCAGGGCTCCAGGGCTCCAGGGCTCCAGGGCTCCAGGCAGAGGCTGGAGTTGCCTGCATCATCCTGAGCCAGTTTCTGATGCTCTGGTGTTCAGCCAAGGGTTTGGTTCGGGGGAAGGGTGGAGAAAATGGGGTCTCTGAGCCCATGAGGCCATTCATTCGTGGGGTCCAGAGAGCAGGACAGGTTCTGCAATGGCCCCAGCCATGGGCCTGACCACGGCAACCTCACTCTTGACCTTGACCTCCTTCTAGGTCTACCTCCTATCACAGTGGTCTTGGGGTCTAGAGGGGAAAGGCAAATAGGGAAGTGGGTGGTGGGTTTACCCTCAAAGGGCAGATGTGGGCCAAGGGGTTCCCGCCAGGATGGAGTCCCAGGGTCCTTCAGCTGTGCAGTTGTGATGACGGGTGAGGCAAGGACTTAGCTGTGACCTAACAGGTCAGGTCAGAGGAGCCCGACCCACAGTCGTGGGTTTTGTTCCCTCATCTTGGGTGACGTCTCAGGGCGTTGGCCTGGCCCTGATCGGCCTGGTCCCTGAGAGCCCCAGTGGCTTCCTGAGGTCCCTCACCTTGGCCCTGGGAAGGGTGGGCACCCGGCACCCGGCAGGGGCGGCCTGGGGGAGCGAGCAGAGTGAAGGGCCCTGCCCCGCCCCAGACCAGGTCTCCACTCTGCCACTTGGCTGGGCTTTCCTCCCCAAGCTTCAGCAGCAGCAGCCGTCATAATTAACCCTGCTAATTAATCAGGGCAGGATGGATTAATTGAGATCACAGGAGACTGGGAGAGCAGGTGCAGCTCCGGGGCTGACGGGATAACAAGCTCTCCAGACGCCCAGGGGGCCTGGCCCTGCCCGGGGAGCCCTGAGCTCACTCAGTGGTGAACTGGGCCAGGCAGGGGCCCGAGGGACCCAGCCCTGCTGGGTGCCCTGGGCCTGCTCAGGCGGGCTTTGACAGGCTGAGGCTGGAAGGCTGGCAGGCAGACAGAGTCTCCATCACCCCCCTCTGCCGGGGGCCGGCCTGGTGGAAATGCAAGTTCCACCCACAGCCCGCGAGCCAGGAGGCCCCAGGCTGCAGGGGAAGCCAGAACAGAGCAGGGCCCGGGCCTGGCACCAAGAGGCCTGTCCCAGAGGCCCCTGGAAAGGGGCCCAAACTGGAGCCGAGACCCCCCAGAGAGTGGCAGCGCCTAAACTGGGAGGGAGAGCTCAGGGGGGTTTCGGGCAGACTTGTTCATTTTACATTTTACTAAGATCCCTCTAGCAGCTTCCATGTGGAGGAGAATTTGGAAGGTGCCGAAGTGGAGGTAGGGGCCACACTGAGGAACCTGTGGCCATGGTCCTGCAGGAGAGGATGGTGGCTTGGACTAGGTGGTGGCAGCGGAGGGGCAGAGGACGCCCTGGGGTTGGAAGCGACAGAACTTGCTGGTGGATCACACGTGTTGGAGTGAGGGATGGAGATCAGGGGCCATTATTCTCTTTCCAGGAGGCTCTTGTTGGGATGGGGAGCGTGGAGCAGGTTTGGAGGACGGGAAGTTTTTGACATGTTCTGGGTTACGGCCTCACCTGCCTTTTGGACTCAGTCACTGCTGCCTTGTCCCAACTCTCCTCAAACTGCCTTGGTCAGTACCCTCTCTTCCTTCCCTCTAGCTTGTCAGGCTCCCGGGACCCTTGAGCCCGCCTGTGCGTAGGTCTCCACTGGCTGGTCCTTCCTCCAGAGGACGGCTCATCCTCCAAGACCAGCTTGAGCTGCCCCCTCTGCAAGGAGCCTTCCCTGCTGCCAGGCTGCACGGACCTCCCTCCTCTGAGATCCCACCATGTCTTTGTACCTTTGCTCATGCTGTTCCCTCTGCCGAGCGCCCTTCCCTCCTTGAAAGCAGACGAGTTCATACTTAGCCTTAAACGCAGAGCAGTCCTCATCTCTCCCTCTTCATTTGTCTTGGCTCTGATAGCTTCTTTCTTGGAGCCCGGCTGTACTTTATATAACTCTTCGGCAACCATGCATCCGCCTCCTTAAAGCTACTCCTGGAATAATTCTGGGAGTTGAAATCGCCAACACCATCAGTTTGGTTTCAACCTTATTTAGGCATCATGAACCATTTATTCCTTCAAAACAGGGTTTCTCAACCTCAGCACTACTGACATTTGGAGCGGATCATTCTTTGTTGTGGACGGTTGCCTTGTACGTTGTAGATGTTTAGCAGCATCCCTGGCCTCTACCCACTAGATGCCACTAGCTACCCCAGTTGTGACAATCAAAAATGTCTCTAGACATTACCAAGTGTCCCCTGGGGATGAGGAGCAAAATCGTCCCCAGTCGAAAACTACTGCTTTCAAGAGAAATAAGAAACACTAGAAAACCAAATGAGGAGTGAGAATCCCAAACCCTGGGCTATGGACTGACAGGCCTAATGCTACTTTGGGGTGTGAGGTTTGAGAATATCAACATATAGTGCTTCCTCAGTACAGAGGCTCTCAACTTTTGTACAAATATGTTCTTAAAAGCACACACGCCAAGAGACACATTTGAGAATGCCCAGAGCGATGCTGTCCAAGTTAATCCCCACACTGGACTGAATGCCTGTTTGTAATAGAATGAATGAAAAAATATGGATATTCACTCAGGGGACACGGTGCATCATGGTGTGCTGTACATGCAGCATCAGGAATGAATGTCACGTGTGAGAGAAGCAGCTGGACCCCAGCAATGCAGCCTCTGTGAGTCCATTTATGGAAACCTCTACGGCGCTGGAAGGCAGGATGGTGGCTACCCTTGGTGTTCACCAGTCCTTAAAGGGTGGGGATGTGCTTCTCAATCGATGTCTGTCTGAGTGCTGGTTTCCTGGCTGTGTTGACTCTGTTCAGACTCTTTGAGCTGAACACTTAAGATCTGTGCATTTTTTCCATATGTGTGTTATGCCGAAATAGAAAGTATACCGAAAAAATAATGCTACCTTAAAAACAAACAAAAGTCTACCATATGACCCAGCAATTTCACTCCTGGATATATATCCAAAAACACTAATTCGAAAGATACATGCACCCCAATATTCATAGCAGCACTATTTACAATACCCAAGACAGGGAAGCAACCTAAATGTCCATCAACAGATAAGTGGATAAAGAAGGTGTGGCATACACACACACACACACACACACACACAATGGAATACTACTCAGCCATAAAAAAGGATGGAATCTTGCCATTTGCAGCAACATGGATGGAATTGAAGGTATTAGGCTAAGTGAAATAAGTCAGCCAGAGAAAGACTAATACTGTATAATATCACTTATATGTGGAATCTAAAAAATACAACAAACTAGTGAATATAACAAAAAAGAAACAGACTCACAGATATAGAGAACAAACTAGTGGTTATGAGTGGGGAGAGGGAAGGAGGGAGGGGCAACATAAGGTTAGGAGAGTAAGAGGTACAAACTACTAGGTATAAAATAAGCTACGAGGATATATTGTACAACACAGGAAATATAGCCAATATTGTATAATAACTATAAATGGAGCATAACCTTTAAAAATTGTGAATCACTGCATTGTACACCTGTAACTTATATAATATTTTACAGCACCTATACTTTTTTTTTTACATCTTTATTGGAGTATAATTGCTTTACAATGGTGTGTTAGTTTCTGCTTTATAACAAAGTGAATCAGCTATACATATACATATGTTCCCGTATCTCTTCCCTCTTGCGTCTCCCTCCCTCCGAACCCTCCCTATCCCCCTGCCAGGTGGTCACAAAGCACCAAGCTGATCTCCCTGTGTTATGCGGCTGTTTCCCACTAGCTATCTATTTTACGTTTGGTAGTGTATATATGTCCATGCCACTCTCTCGCTTTGTCACAGCTTACCCTTCCCCCTCCCCATATCCTCAAGTCCATTCTCTAGTAGGGCTGTGTCTTTGTTCCTGTCTTACCCCTAGGTTCTTCATGACATTTTTGTTTTCTTAAATTCCATATATATGTGTTAGCATACGGTATTTGTCTTTCTCTTTCTGACTTACTTCACTCTGTGTGACAGACTCTAGGTCCATCCACCTCATTACAGATAGCTCAATTTCGTTTCTTTTTATGGCTGAGTAATATTCCATTGTATATATGTGCAACATCTTCTTTATCCATTCATCCGATGATGGACACTTAGGTTGCTTCCATGTCCTGGCTATTGTAAATAGAGCTGCAATGAACATTTTGGTACATGACTCTTTTTGAATTATGGTTTTCTCAGGGTATATGCCCAGTAGTGGGACTGCTGGGTCATATGGTAGTTCTATTTGTAGTTTTTTAAGGAACCTCCATACTGTTCTCCATAGCGGCTGTACCAATTCACATTCCCACCAACAGTGCAAGAAGGTTCCCTTTTTTCCACACCCTCTCCAGCATTTATTGTTGCTAGATTTTTTGATGATGGCCATTCTGACTGGTGTGAGATGATATCTCATTGTAGTTTTGATTTGCATTTCTCTAATGATTAGTGATGTTGAGCATCCTTTCATGTGTTTGTTGGCAGTCTGTATATCTTCTTTGGAGAAATGTCTATTTAGGTCTTCTGCCCATTTTTGGATTGGGTTGTTTTTTTTTGTTATTGAGCTGCATGAGCTGCTTATAAATTTTGGAGATTAATCCTTTGTCAGTTGCTTCATCTGCAAATATTTTCTCCCATCCTGAGGGTTGTCTTTTGGTCTTGTTTATGGTTTCCTTTGCTGTACAGCACTTATACTTAAAAAAAACAGTCTCACGTGTGAAGGTTGAACCTTTTAAGGAAAACAGTTCAGCTTGCTGAAAACTAGCGAATGTCAAGAAATCCTAAATTGCGCTTACCTTTTACACGCAATCTCTGATGTTGCATTTCCAGAATTTTGTTCTTATCCTTTATTTTTGTTTCTTTGCCTTCATGATTGATGCCTGATGTCTGATTCTATGCTGGGGTGGCTGATGGACCACTTTGACAGCCTGGGATCTTCATCTGTGTCTCAAATGCATGATGTGTTTCTTCCCCCTAGGTTGACACACTCTTAAAAATATCAAGACTTGTGCTAAATAAAAATTTACAAGGGAAAAATGCAAAAAAAAAAAAAAAAAGATCGTGAGCTTGCAAGGGTTTGGACCTATATTTCGCATTTTTCCTGGTAAAATGCAGGGAGGACTTTGAAGGACATCAGATCAAGCTGGGACCCCTGAGCTGAGGGTTGCAAGTGTCCCCAGTCAGGTGATGTACCAAGTTGGAATGATTAGTTGGGTAAAGTGCAGTTAAAAAACAAAAAAGGTATACAAGGGGATGTTTTGAAAATACAAATTAGAAAAATTGAACAGTTTACATCCTCCAAACCATGGGTCTTATTTACTGGGGTTGGATCATCTAACAGCCCCAGACATGTTGTGACACCTCCCGTCTAGTAAACAAACCCTCCCTGGGGCCCTTGTTCTCCCGCTAACACCCACTTCCTTGCTCCCTTGAAGCAAAGTGCCGGGAGAGTTGTCCTCACTCTCTGCTGCCTCCAGCCCAGGTCTCTCCTCTGCTCTCTGCTCACAGGCTGTCCAGCCCTGCCCTGAAACCTGCGACCTGCCACCAGTGAGCAGCAAATGCCTTCATTTGCATTTGATGCACTTGGCTACACGTTCCTCCTCAAAGCCTTCTCTTCAGTTGGCTTCCGGGATGCCTCTCTCCTAGTTTTTCTTCGTCTCACTGGCTGTTCTTTTCCAGGATCCTTTACTGGCTCCTTCTTGGGTGTCAGTGAGCCCTGCAGCCACATCCTAGGAGCCCATGTCTTCTCTGGCTCCTGGGCGATCGGGTCCAGGCTCAGGGCTAAGACCCCCGGCTAAGACACGCCTCTGCTCGGACCAGTGTGTCGACCTCAACCTCATAGCTGAGCCCTGACCCCCCCCTCGCCTCCCTACCATCTTGTGTCCATTTGGCAACCAGGGATCTTTCTAAACTTTCGTCAGGTTGCTTCACAGCTCAAACCTTCCAATCCCAGCAAAATCCAAATCCCTGCGGCATCCTACTAGCCTCTCGTGATCCAGCCTACCTGTTTCTCCACCCCATCTCCTCCATCTATCGGGCTGAGGGCTGCCTCAGGGCCTTTGCACCAGCTGATCCCTGCTTCCTCTCTCAGAATCAACTCCTTAGAGCCTTCCCTGGACACTGGTCCTGAAGGCTTTGACCCAACACCTTTCATCTCCTTTCCCCTCTATTGTTATTATTTGCTTCCTTGGTCTTCAGAACCCTACGTACAGCATCACATCACGTGTTATATTTGTTTTGGGTTAATCATATGTCTCCCTCACTAGAATATAACCTCCCCAAAAGAGATGGCTTTGCCAGTCTTGTTCTAGAAGAGGGTTGGACCTAGTAGGTCCTGCCGCATTTCGGAGGCAGACTGAGCTGGCTTTGAGTCCTGTTCTGCCATAACCAACTGTGCTCTTGGACACGAAATGTAGCTCCTCTCAGCCTCAGTTTCCTGCGAAGTGGTGTTGAGAATAGAACTTGCAAGTGGAGACGTGGTGAGGTGCACTCAGTGGGGAGAGACTCACCAGCGCTACAGGCAGCCATGAAATAACCCAGTGTGTAAAGAGTGAACCATGTGTCTGGAAACTGATGGATTCGAGGGAGGGGGGGAGGGAGGGAAGGGCACCAGGACAGCCTTGACTGGGTACCGCCTATGTGCCAGGGGCTTGGTGTGCAGCGTCTCTCTGGATCCTCACAATAATGCTGTGGGGTGGATATCAACTTTATACCCATCTGACAGCTAAGGAAACAGCTCAGAGAGGCTAAGGAACTTGCCTTAGGTCACACAGCTAGGGAAAGATGGTCTACTGCAAAGCCTCACTGGGGGGCTGACCCTGGCACTCCCCAACAACTTCCCTCCATCCCCCGGAAGGTAAGTTGCCTGTCCTGGTCCAACTGTGTCCTGGCACGGAGCCTGGCACATAGTAGGAGCTCAATACATGAATGGAGAGTGATCTGCAAACCCAGATTCAGGGACACTGCGCCTTGTGGGGGGTGTTTGTGTGTGTGCGTGTGCTCACATGAGTCTCCTTGTCCCCTGCCCCCTCCCTCTAGGCTGGGCTGGTGACCTGAGGGTCACGCCAGGCCTCGCTGTTCCATCCTATGCCCGCAGTGACAACCCAGATCCTCCATTCTCCACCAGCGTTCACTTTAATTGCCCGAAAATTGGCGATAGATACAAGGAAAATAATGAGGCCTAATTATGTTAATTAAACGGCTAATTCATTAATTAACGCACTCACATCTTTGGCTTGGAGAGCCCCTCACAGTGGCCATGGGGTTGGTTCAGTTCCAGGGACGGGAGGCCCTGTCTGGGGCCGGGAGTCTGTTGGCCTCTTGCATGGGGGCCGCAGGTTCTGGGCTGCTGTGAGCCCCCTTCAGCTGCCCGTCCTCAGACACCCCGGTCTGCCCTCCTGCCTGCAGTGTATGAGACGCTGGGAAGTGGGTGATGAGCAGATCTGGACAGGCGGGGTCTGCATCCCCAGGAGCTTCCTGATGACTTCCGGGTGACCTCACAGCCGGCAGGAGGCAGCGTGGATGGGAAGAGGCCCCACAGAGAGGAAGAGGGCAGGTTTGTCCAGTGGGGCTCAGGCGCTCTAAGTCCACACACACAAGGACATGTTACCCCAAATGGTCCAGGAGGCCCTTCTGTCCTTGGAGGCACCACCTGGCACCTGGACCCCTCTGGATCAGAGCCGGGTAGCAGAGCCCTGCTGGCCGTGTGCAGCTTGGCCACTGGTTTGCTTGACCATCCTTCACAGGGTAGGCAAGGTTCTCATAGTGCCCCTGCCCGGGCCCCTGTCACCTCAGCTCTCACCTTCCATCACCTGTTCTCTGCCTCTGGTCCCATCTTTGGGTCTGGACCCCTCACGTGCTCTCCCAGCACCCTGTCCTATGTCGTTAGAGCCCTTGGTGCAGTTTGTAAAGATACGATCCCTCTCCTTCCCTCTCTCCGAGGTCACAGTCTGTACCATATTATCACTAAAGTCATCTGTTTTCTTGTTTGTTTCTGTCATCAGACAGGGCTGCACCTCTGGGTCCCCCACCTGGGCTTGTGAAGTAAGGATGCATTTCACAGCCACAAACTCAGGTGACCAAAGACATCACTTGAAGCCACATGGAGAAGAGGTTAAGGATGGGGTCTTGACATTAAACCCTGGTTTCACCTCTTCCAGGCTGTGTGACCTTAAGCAAGTGTCTTAACCTCTCTGGGTTATAACCCAGGCATTCTCTTGGAAAATGGAGATGGTGAGTGTTCCTTTCTCACAGGGGGCTGTGGGCTTTTAAATGAGATACTGTGTGCAGAGCTCATAGACTGGGCCAGGTAGAGGCAGTGCTTAATTAACGTCAGCAACTTTGATTTCTTTATTTTCCCTAATACTTTCGTTTTGAACTGCAAGACCCCAGCTTCCTGATGCCAAAAATGTAATCCAGGCAGAGTTGGCCAAACTGGGGATTTCTTACTTCAGTTGAACAATTCGTCACGTTAATGCTTTTGTTTGTCCTCTGCCCTCTTCTTCTTGGAGTTGGTGCTGAGCTCCAGAGCTTACACAAAGCCCTCGCCTGCCTGGCTCCTCCTGGTTTCTCCTTGTGTCGTCGTCTCTCCTGGGCTCCCCTCCCAGCATGTAAGTCATATTGGAGGAGACTGCGGCAAAGGGAAAAATCCTGTGCCCCATACACATCTATCAGCATACCCGCCATATTTTATTTTATTTATTTATTTATTTATTTAGGAAGATGTTGGGGGTAGGAGTTTATTAATTAATTAATTTATTTTTGCTGTGTTGGGTCTTCGTTTCTGTGAGAGGGCTTTCTCTAGTTGTGGCAAGCAGGGGCCACTCTTCATCGCGGTGCGCGGGCCTCTCACTATCACGGCCTCCCTTGTTGCGGAGCACAGGCTCCAGACGCGCAGGCTCAGTAGTTGTGGCTCACGGGCCTAGTTGCTCCGTGGCATGTGGGATCCTCCCAGACCAGGGCTCGAACCCGTGTCCCCTGCATTAGCAGGCAGATTCTCAACCACTGCGCCACCAGGGAAGCCCCTCCACCCCCATATTTTAAATCAAGTGGAAAAGATTCATACAAACTCCACCATCAAAGACCATGACTAGGGACTTCCCTGGTGGTCCAGTGGTTAAGACTTCGCCTTCCAATGCAGGGGGTGTGTGTTCGATCCCTGGTCATCCCTGGTTGGGGAGCTAAGATCCCACATGCCTCATGGCCAAAAAACGAAACATAAAACAGAAGCAATGTTGTAACAAACTCAATAAAGACTTAAAAAAAAAAAAGAAACAAAGACCATGACTATATGTAAAACCCACGTAGCCCACTCTGTTTGCATACCGTTGCCAAGGCTCACACACCTGCCCTGCGGGGGGACCCAGGCTGATTAGAATCAACCCCTCCCAGCATGCAGTAACACAAGTTCTTAAAACAAAGAGATAACAGCCAGTCTTTATTTCAGAGTTAATATTTTGTTGGTCATGCGTTTTCTGTATTCATTCTGAGTTTTAAGAATACTATTTCTGGGACTTCCCTGGTGGTCCAGTGGTTAAGACTCTGCGCTTCCACTGCAGGAGGCCAGGGTTCGATCCCCGGTTGGGGAACTAAGTTCCCACATGCTGCATGGTGCAGGCAAAAAATGAAAAAAAAAATACTATTTCTGTTGATCATTGAGTTTTTGGCGCCCCCTTAAATTTTGCATCCGAGGCAAGTCCCTCTGTTGCCTCACCCTACCCCAGGCCCTGACTCCAGGCCTTTTCCTGAGTGCGCAGGGCAGGACTGCTCCTCCTGGGAAACCCACTCTGCCCTGATGTGACCTCCTCTGGCTTCCTGTTCTCACAAGAGGCTGCTGAGGGTGGGCATCCTGGATGGGACCTGGGAGGAGCAGGGCTTCTCTGCTTTGGGACCCCTAAACCCATCCTGTGTGGATCATCAGCCACTTTACTTTGCTTAGGCATCTTCTTAGAGAAAAGTGGGCTGGGGAAGCAGAGGGTGAAACCAACCAGCCTCTCTGGTCTTTCCCTGGAGATGGGGGGAGTGGAGGATTAAGATGGGGGGCTGCAGGGTGAGGAGAAAAGTTTTCTCCTTCTCTCACATGCCTTTCCCATCTACGCTGCTGATTCCCTGCATCAGGGTTTGCTACCAAAGCTGGGACTGTGGCATCTTGGTTCTTCAGGTTCTTAAAGTCATGTAGGGCCCTCCTGGCTGGGTGCCCTGATGTGGGACAGGGACTGTGAGCAGGAGCCCCTTCCCCTATGACGTCCTGCCCCTCCAGGTACCCAGCGCACCTGGCTGGATGCTCCTGAAACTGGCCTAGAGGCATGGAGACAGAGCAGCGACTGGACTGAAAACTCCCCAAGGTCCTCGGGGTCAGCTGACCACCAGCCAGGGCCCCCAAACTGCCACCTCCAGGTTGGGAGAGGGAGGCTCCTGTGGAGAGGCGCCGAGAGCCCGGCCGGTGCTGGGTTGAATTCAACACTGTTTCCCAGGGAGAGGGAATCGATTGCTTTATTGCTGAGACTTAATTTGAGGGAAGTGAAACTAAAGCTTCATAAGAAAGATGATTATTATAGAATGCTTAAGCCCCTGCCTGGGGGGCCTGAGCCCTGCTTGTCTCACTCCTGTCTGGGGTAGCAGGAGCCACAATCTCACTGTCTAATTGGAATGGATTTCAAAAGTGCAATAAAAGCAGCCCCCTGGATGGGGGCACTTGTCTCTTGGAGCCATCTCTGGGGAGATGTGATGAATGTGGGGATTCTATGAGCTCTCATCTCCTGACCTCTGGCCCCCCCAATGGATGATAATAGTAATGACAGTGATAACAATATTAATACGAGCAGCTGAATGTTTAGTGAGCATTTACTACGCACCAGGCATTGTTTCACTGAATCCTCACATTGACTCTTCGTGAGAATGTATCATTCAGCAATTACCACAAAGTTGCTGCATAACAAACGACCTCACAACTCAGTTGCTTAAAAACGGCAATCATTTATTCTCACAGATCAGAGGGTGACTTGGGAGTTAGCTGGTCTTGTCTGGGCTCGGCTGGGGCAAGTAGTTCTGCTCCACACGCCCCGTCCTCTTCCTGGGACCAGCTCCCAGCCTGCGCTTATTCTTCTCATGGATGGCAGTGCCACAGAGCAACTGGAAATGCCCAAGGCCATTTGGGGTCTTGGCCCCAGAGTGGCGTCCCTCCCTCCTCCCTCCTTCTGTTGCCAAAGCAAGTCACATGGGGCCAAGTTCAGAGTCACAGGTGGAGAACAGTGTCCTGCCTCTTTAGCGAGAGTCCCTACCGAGTTGGAGCCAATAATGCAACCTGCCCCAGGTACCACTCTTGTTATCCCCATTTGACAGATGAGGAAGATGAGGGCCAGAGAGGGAAAGTTGCTCCCCAGGGTCACACAGCCCTGGGAGCTGGGATTCAGAGCTCAGCCTGTGTCTGAGGCCTAAGTGACCCCTTTCTCATTACCCAATTCAGTGCCCGAGCTCACCCTGACTGGGGCAGTTCATCAGGACCCAGACTGTTGTGACTCCAGACATGTGGCCTGGGCCCACCAGCTGAGGGTCCCACTGTCCCTGGTGTATCCCCCCATTCACTCCAATTCCTACCAGAGCAAGAATGGGCTCTGGGAAAGGGGTAGATCGCTTCTTGGGGCCAGACGCCCCCTCGTATAATTTTTGCTTTGCCCTATGAGGGGACACCTGGCTTCCCCAGCTGGTGAGGGTGGAGTCAGGATTTGAACCCAGCTCCGGACTCAGCCTCCCTGGTACCGTGGCCCCAAACTGAGCACAGAGATTCACTCTTAGCTCGGCCCTCCACTGGTGGCAATGCCCAGGGCTCTCACCGACCTTGCCCTGAACACATGGGAGCTGACAGATACAGAAGCAAGAGATGCCTGGGTTTCCTTCCTCCCAGCCTCTTCTGGGAGCCTCGGCTGCAGAATATCTGTTTTACCCTCAGCTCCCCGACCCCTCCCCTGGGGCTCCCTGGGACCCTGGGACAGCGGAGCGCATGCCCGGGAACCCGTGGCTGCGTGGTCCTCAGGGACTCACGGACTCTCATCACCTGACTCTTTTTAAGCTTTTATTATTTCTCGATTGCCCAAGTAATACATGTTCATTGCAGGAAAATTAGAAAATACAGAAAAGCATAAAGAAAAAAAAATCAAGTGTAACCAGTTTAGAGGCATCTCTACTCATTAGGGGTATAAACATGAAATGGTCTTATTTTTCCAGTAACTGCCACCACTCTGCTCTCTCTAAACCTCCTCTCCCTGCCTGCTGGGTGGCGAGTCCATAAACGGCATCTCAGTCCCATTCCGTAACTTTCCACTCTGGGTTATTAAGCCTGGCTCATGCTGGTACCCACGACTTGGTCCCGTGTTGTTTCAAACTCCAAGACCACTTTGTGTTCGACGCCTGTCCTCTCCCCAACCACTGGGGTCGGCAGTGGGCTCTTCCCAAGCCCCTCACTCTCGCAGCATCTGGCCCCCATGTTGGCCTGGGGAGGCAGGACTCACGTAGCCTTTTGTAGGGTTCTATCTGCTGATGTAAGGTGTCCGTGGGGGGATGGCCATCCACAAGGTTCTTCCTGGGGGGGAGGGGACCCTCCTGTCCTGCCCCCCAGGCCTTGCTGGCCCCCTTCCCCCCACCCTGCGATTTAGCCACATCTTGAGGCCAGCCCCCAGCTGTGGCCTCCTGCTCTGTGGCTCCTTGCACTTGGTGGCCCTCAAACTTGTCTTCCCTGGTGACATTCAGCTATGGGGCTGTGGGCACCTGCCACAGCCAGGCATGGAGCCTGGGGGCCTGGGCACTCAGAATGTGGTCCTAGTGACCCCACCATCTTGGCCAGTGAGCCCTTTGCCTGGGCTCCATGGGCACAGGGACAGGCCAGTGCAGTGGCCAAGTGCTGGGCTGGAAAAGCCAGTTTCCTCTCCTTGCAGGCACCTGGGCTGGAAGAAAGATTCCCTTGGACTTTGGGAGGGAAAAGCCAAACTCCCCACATCCAGGTGGAGGAGAGCGGAGGGAATGGGCGCTCCCCTCTCTCATCTGCTCTTATCTACGTCTGGGGGAGGGGCTGGGGGGCAAGCTGAAATGGGTTCCATCTCTGGGGTGACCGCCCAGCATGTGAGTGGTGGGCCTCCTCTGTCTCCAGGACCTTCTCTCGGTCCCTGGGGTGAACCATTGGCAGTTAACGTTTATCCCATGTCCCCATTCCCGCTCCAGGCTGACTGGGTCAGTGATGGGCTCCTGGCCTCAAGAGGTAGAGATGGGTTCTCTGTGCCCTCCAGTCCAGATAGGTTCATGGTTTCACACCCAGCTTGGGAACTCTGGGTCTTTAGGGTGGGCTCCCAGATTTGCATAAGTATTCTCCAGCTGTAGAGAGAAGGACTTGGAGACAGTCCCCATTTTATGGGATGAGGAAACTGAGGCTCTAGGGGCTGGAGTGATGTGCCCAAGGTCACAAGGCTGATGAGTGGTCATTCAGTTGTTTCCTGGACATGGCCTCACATCTCCCCACGCTGTCACCCCCCTGCCTCCATGCCCACTGCTAAACTGACACCAGGACAAATTCTTGTTGAATCAAAGAATAAATTAATGAAAGAAAGCAAGGATTACCTTTCTAACGCTAGAAAGGTTTGTTTTAGGGCTGTTTCTGGATCTTGGAGAACTAACAAATGGGTCACGAATATTCCCATTTGCCAGATGGGGAAATGGAGCCTGAGGTCCCCTGAGGGGATAGAGTCCCTCTGGGTACCTGACTTGGGGATACATCCAGTGCAGTTCCTGCCTGCATCTTGGCAGTGGCTTTTGAGCCAGAGTAAGGAAGCAGCTGGCTCGCCGGACAGCTCTTTCCTCTTTTTTTCCTTCCTCTTCTCTCTCTCCCCATCCCGAAGGTAAAAAGTTCATGCAGGCGGCCATCCGTTGCAGGCTGTCAGGCGGCCATGTAATCTCTCTGTGGTTTTATTACTTAAAATCGGTGCGGTGTCCAGGCTGGGGAATTTTCCAAGGTGTTTGAGGCTGCCATGGGCCCCATTTATATTGTGCCTGAATTTCCTTCCCAGTCTCCTTGAGACAAGTGACCAGCAGGTCCCGCCGTGAAGGCCGTATCAGTCATTTGCCAATGGGAGCCGGGCTGTGAATTATCAGGGGATGGCGAGGCGGAGAGCGAGGGCCGGGGGTGCGGGGTGACAGTAAACATGTCCCGGGAATGTGTCTCCCATCACTCACGGGCGGATAGCAGATGTAGGCACACACGCGACCCCTATCTCTAAATCTCGGCCTGACCTGTGAGAGAGATGGAGGTGACTTTCAAGGGAGTCTGTCTGCAGGGGAACTTGGACGAGAAGTTTATGGCAGGTCGGGTTTCCCTGAGGGTGGTGCGGCGCCTGTTCCTGGTGGCTGCCTGGAAAATAGCGACCTTCTGGTTAATGTACACATTCATTTATATTTTCACTCCATAAAAATTTATTATCGAGCATTGGCTATATGAAGAGAGTGTGCATTTGGATTTCTGGAAAGATGCAAAGTGAGGATCTTTATTTTATGGGGGCAAAGGGGTCCCAGAGACAGACTGCTGTTGTCCCCGCTCTGTGGTCCCTTGTCGCCTTGCTCCAGATTGAGTCCCATGCCAGCTCACCCTGTTGCTCTGTCTGGGGCCAAGAGGCTCACTGAGGGTCCTCCCTGGGGGTGGGGTCTCTTCCCCAGGACGGCTGCTCAGTGCCAGCCTCTGCACAGGGCATTGACTGAGTTGAAGCTAGAACTTAGACTTCAACCCTGGTCAGTGGGCCCCTAAAGGCCCCTGAGAGGAGGATTCTGGCTGCTGCCTGCAGTCTGGGGTGGGGGTCTGAGGATCTGAGAGCCTCCTGTGCACTTGTGTCCCATCCACCTGCCACTGAGATCCAGGTGTGGGGTCTCACTGACCCTCCAGCCCACTCCTCCAGCCAGCCCGTGGTAAGGGGATACTCTGGCAGAGGACAGAGACTGGGGACAGAAACGGGTCCTCAGCACTTAGGAGGAGGGCAGAGAGAGGAGAAGTAAGGTGTCTAGGGCGGGGGGGAGGCTGGGGTGCGGTGGGGGAAGGCGGGCGTTTAGACAGACCCAGAGGTGGGAGACGCTTTGTCTTTGAGTCTTCATGTCTTTTCCTCTCTTATCTGTCTCCACGGTCTCGGGCAAATAACTTCACCCCACTGAGCCTCAGTCTTCTCACCTGTGAAGTGGGGATTATAGTACTGGTTGCTGTAAGGATCTGAGAGCAGGGTGACCAACTTGTCCTGGTTCTCCCGAGATGTTGCTGAATTTAGCACCAAAAGTCCCCCATCTTGCAAAATCCCTCAGTCCCCAGCAGACTGTGACAGTGGTCTCTCTACGGGAGAGAGTGGCCCAAGCCTCCAAGTGCCCAGCAAACAGCAGTCTCGGTAAACATGCACCCCTGCCCTGAATTCATATTTCTTGTGGGCCTTCTTGGTTCCTCTGTTCATTTGTTTCCACCCTGTTTGCTCTAAGTATCATTCCATGGTTCCCTGACTGCCCCCTTATGTCCTAGCTTCCGTCTCAACCTCCTCCTCATGTCACTAGAAGATTCTTCCTCTTCCTCTCTCTGTCTCTCCATCTCTCTCTGCCTCATTCCAGCCCCCTCCCTGCCCTATACACCCCATTTCTCCTTTCTCTGCCCTCTTCCTAGTTTTCAGGGACCCCTCTTGGGCCCCAGTCTTGTGGGAGAGCACCCACCCCTCACCGTGGGCCGGAGGGTCAGATGGAGGCCCCCATGCTCCCTTCACAGTGACCCTGAGATCCTGACCGAGGCCCCGAGACTGGGCGGAGGGTCCTGAGAGCAGGTTCTGGGTCAGCAAGAGGGATGGGACCAGTAGGGTCCACCGCCTCCTCCCCAGGCCCGGGCCGCTCACCGGGCACGGCCTCCCCGGCAGCATCCCTCAGCCTGTCTGTGCTCAGACAAGGACTGACTCTTTCAAAGATAATTTATTGGCTGATACCTCATTGCACATGGTAATAGCTCGTGCTTAAATAATAATAAGCTTGATTGCCGTGCAGTCGTTAAACTTTTTTCCTCTTCAGTTTAACTGACCATTTTGTGTGTGGTTTGGAAGAAGGGGGGAGAGAGCCTGATCATTATCCCAGGCCTGAAATGGGAGTTAATTTCCAATGAAGGTATAATTTTATTCCAATGATTTTACATTTAATTAACTAAAGCTACAAGTAATTTGAAATTATGTGGTGATGGGGCCTCACTTTGGGGATCACAGAGGGCAGAGGAGGGGACCTGAAGGTGGGGGGAACAGAAGGGCAGGGGTGGCCAGGGAGCAGGGCTGGGTGGGGAGGAAGGACAAAGGGAAGGGGACCCTGTGTCCAGTAGTGGCTGCCGAGGCCAGTTATCTCTTGAATCCTCATCTCAACCCTTTGTGGCAGGAAGCACTGCCGTTTCCACTTTGCAGAGGGGGAAGGGAAGGCTCAGAGAAACGAAGGAGTGGACTGCTGTACTGTGGTCTTTCTTCCCCTCCCCTCCCTGTTCTGGAAGCAGCACCTCCATCTACATGGCTTCTCCTCCCCCAACTCCATCCTATGGGGCTGCCATGTTGTTCCATGGTCTTGACCCCAAGCACCATTGGGTTGGGCCAATGACTCCCTTTCCTGGGATTTTTGAACCGGGGCATGAGAGACAGAGACTTTGATGGCTGAAGGATAAGAGTTGCTTTTCCTTCTTATCTAATTTAACTTACATTCCGTTTGGGGCACACATCTGAAGTGGACAGCTGACTGAACTTTTGCTCATGCTCACACCCATGTCACCATCACCCAGCACGAGCTCCATAGCAGGCTCCCTCCTTCCTCTTTCTAGTCAGTACCTCCCCACAAACGATCACCATTGACCAGTTTTGCTCTTTTTGGACTTTGTGCAGGAATCAAATAGCATGTGTTCTACATCTGGCTTCTTTTATCCAATATTATGCTTAGAAAATGATCCAAGTTGTTGCATGTTGCACTCGTTTGTCCCGTTTCATTGCTGTGTAGGAATCCATTGTGTGAACTTGCCATAATTGGCTAATTCATTCTCTTTTTCGTAGACATTTGTGCTGTCTCCAGATTGGGGCTATCATGAAGCCTGCTGTCTTGATCATTCTTTTTTTTTTTTTTTTGGTACGCGGGCCTCTCACTGTTGTGGCCTCTCCCGTTGCGGAGCACAGGCTCCGGACGCGCAGGCCCAGCGGCCATGGCTCACGGGCCCAGCCGCTCCGCGGCATGTGGGATCCTCCCAGACCGGGGCACGAACCCGCGTCCCCTGCGTTGGCAGGCGGACTCTCAACCACTGCGCCACCAGGGAAGCCCTGTCTTGATCGTTCTTGTGCCTGTTTCCTGGAGGGATACTCATTCTCTTGCGTATATGCCAGGAGTGGAATTCCTTGGTTCTGTCCGTCTCTCTCTCTCTAGCTTCAGTAGGTACTGCCACACTGCTTCCCAAAGTGGCCCTACTGCTCTCTGCTCCTCTCAGCTGTCTCGGAGAGTTCAAGTTTCTCTACATGGTGACACTCACTATTGCCAGTTCTTTTAATTTGAGCCATCTGGGCAGGGGCGTCATGTATCACTTTGAATTTTTCTGGTGACTAATGGTATCAGTGACGTTAACAGCTTTTCTAGGCTTTCTCATCCTTTGAATACCCTTTTCTGTGAAGGGCCTGTTCAAGGCTTTTGGCCATTAAAAAAAAAATGGGTTGTCTGCTTTTTTCTTATTGCTTTCTAGGAGTTCTTTATATATTCTGCTTTTTTACTCTCTTAAAGGTGCCTTGATGACCAGGAGCTCTTAATTTTAATGAAGTTAAAAGGTAAAGTTCTAAATGTAGAACTAGAAGGCTAATTGTCAGCCATATTTTTTACTCTGGACAAAAGCCAGACTCCGGCAAATGAAGAGAGTGAAATCCCTTTTCTGAGAGAGATGAAGAAAGAGACCTGGGCTTCCCTGGTAGTGCAGTGGTTGAGAGTCCGCCTGCCGATGCAGGGGACACGGGTTCGTGCCTCGGTCCGGGAAGATCCCACACGCCGCGGAGCGGCTGGGCCCGTGAGCCATGGCCGCTGAGCCTGTGCGTCCGGAGCCTGTGCTCCGCAATGGGAGAGGCCACAACAGTGAGGGTCCCACATACCGCAAAAAAAAAAAAAAAGAAAAAGTCCTGCCGCCCTCCTCCAGTCCAGCTGCCCAGGGGCTGGCTCTGTCCCTCCCCACCTGTGGCCTGGATATTTCACATTACATCCTGCTGTGCCATAATGTCCTTGATTGCAGCATCCTTCTGATAAAATCCCCCTTTCACTTAAGCTCATTCAACCTGAATTTTCTTTTTGTGCAACCCAGTGATCCCCATTTCACAGAGGAGGAAACTGAGGCTCAGGAAGATGTTGTGATTTGCTCCAGGTCCCACGCTGCTTAGTCTAGGGTTGAATTCAGGCCCCAGTTCACTATGAGTGTGACTCTGGAGACCCTGGAGAAGGGCTTTGTGGACGTGGCAGAGAGATGTCAGGGTTTGTGATGAGAAGGTGGAGTGACTGAGCCTTGGGGACTGAGGGTCGGGTCAGAGGGAAGAAGTTCTGGGTCAGGGACATGTTCTGGGATAGAGGCAGCAGGTGGGGGGTGGACGGGGGTGCTCCTGATGAGATACTGGCTGGGAGGAGCCTGGGCAGGGCTGGGGTGAGGGTCCAGCAGGTGTGACCCTGCTCAGTTTCCAGGTGAACCTGATTCTGGCCTTGATGCTGGCCTAGACCCTGACCATCATTATGTCCATCCCCCTACCTCTGGAGTCTGTCCAAGGGAGGAGGGCAGGAGGGTGACCTGAGCTGGGAGAGAGTTCCGGAGACTGAAGTCTCCTGGTCCTGAGGGTGAGGCAGGGTGGGGTGTTTGTGTGGGGTCGCCTGGGGTGGCCTGGCCTTCCAGCCTCCTTGGCAGGGTGTGTGCACATGTGCCTGTGTGCACAAGGCTGTACAGGACCATGTTCCTGAGCTCTACAGAGCCTCGTCTGGATTGTGGCTGAAGGCTGAGTGGGACCTGGAGTGAATAAACACCCCCTCAAGTGTAATTAAGTGCAGTGGGGCCCTGTAGACTGAGCCACAGCCCCCTCCCAGGGACAGCTGGGCCTCGGATCACACACGCACACCTGCAAGTCCATAGCAGCATGCACAGAGACATACAGAGACACAGAAATGGAGATCTGAACCCTCAGAACCATCTAGAAAGTCACCCAGAAGTGAACAGGTGCCCACACTTCATGAGAAGCAGCTAACCTTCGCTCACTCAGCACTCTGATGCTGCCCGTGTGTCACTGAATCCCCAGAATCCCCTGGGAGGTGGGTATTATGATTAGTATCTGCATTTTAGAAAACTGATGCTCAGAGACTCAGACCACGCCTCTGAGATTCTAAAGTCTGGCATCTCAGCTGCTACTTCCATCACATGTCACATACCTGGAAATGGAGAGAAGCAGATAGGGGTACCCAGAATCCCAGGTACCTGCACAGAAATAGAAATGCAGTGGCAGGGCCACGGACAGATGGCACAAGTCACAAGCCTTACACAGGCAGACAGGCACTCCCGGAGCCCACAGACCCGGATGCGTGGGCACCCACTTGGAGGGGTGCTGGGAGGCCCCAGGAAGACCCCACAGCCCTCTGCATGAGAAGCCCTGGGGTGGCTGCCTCTGACTTTCCAGACTCTGGGTTTCTTCCAGCATCATCCATGTCCCTGCCTGCCTGTGACCCTGACCAGGCCTCAGAGCTCCCTTGTCTCCATGCCACCTGAGGTCAGGAGGGCAGGAGTCTAGCCTCCATCCTTCTAACTCCCGACCCAGGTGGTGCCACCCCGTTTGAATAATGGAAACTGGTGTCAATGCTGCAGGCCAGCTTGGCCTTGGGTCTCCATCTGGGGACTGCGGACTTTCCCTGCGGTCCCCATCTCTACCCCTAGTACACTCTACCCCACACTTCCAGAAAATTTCCCAAAACTTCGAGGCCTTTGGGGCTGACAGGGCTCCCCCAGCCCAGGGTCTTAGCTGTCAGCGTGGGCAAGTGTCTTCTCACATATCACTGGTTGAAAGCAGGGTGCACAGGTGAGTGGAATTAGGGGAGCCCCCTCCTGCTTTTGCTCTGCTCATGTAGTCACACTCCATTCACTTGTCTGCCTCCTCCACGCCCTCCTGTCCCAGGCTCCGGGGCCCGGGGGAGAGAGAGCTCTTCTGGCTTCCCGTTGCCTCCTTGGGGAGATGAGCAAACAGCCAGGCCTTCAGAGCTTCTGGTTCTCAGCCCTGGGCTGCTCTACAGAACCACTGGCCCCAGCCCTGGCCAGTCAATCTGATCATCTGATTGGTTGAACGGGGGCGGTGGGGGTGTGTGTCTCTGTTGGTGGGGCTGGCTTTGGTATGTGTTAACACCTCCCCAGTTGGTCATGAAAGCTTCTCTGAGGAGGTGACTTTGAGCCAAGCCCTGGAGAGAGGGAGGAATAGGCAAGAGAGGCTTAGGGGCAGAGTCTGCCAGGAAGGAAGGACCAGCATCAAAGTCCCGAGGTGGGGACGATCTTGAAGACCAGGTCAGAGCAAGGCAGGACCCGCTCAGGCTGGGAGCTAGGATTTTGTTCAGAGTGAAAGGGAAAGTTGCTGGAGGTTTTTTTTGTGTTTTTTTTTTTAAACCATTTTATTGAGGTCTGATTGACTTATAGAAAGTTGTACATATTTAACGTATACAACTCAGTAGGTTTGGGGGATAAGTATCCACCCCTGAAACCATCACCACAATCAGGGTCAAAAACATATCCATCACCTCCCAGAGTTTCCTCCCACCCTCTTTATTATTATTATTTGCATGTGTGTGGTAAGAACACTTAACATAAGATCTACCCTCTTTGCAAAGTTTAAGTATACAGTAGTATCATTAGCTGTAGGCATTGTGCTGTAGAGACAGAACTTATTCATAACTGAAACTGTGCCCTGTGACCATCCACTCCACTGCCCCCTGACCCCACCCCCTGGCAACCACCAGCCTACTCTCTGCTTCCATGAGTTTGACTATGTTAGATTCCACATACAAGTGAGCTCATATAGTATTTGTCCTTCTGTGCTGGCTGAGGGGTTTAAGCAGGGAAATAAGGGGTTCAGTGGGCACAGGGAAGGGATTCAGAGATGGTGCAGTTTCCCCAAGGACAGGACCTGTCTGTCTGGTTCACTCTCTACCCCAAGTGCCTGGAACAGAGCTGGCCCAGACTACAGGTGTTTAGTAACAGTTTGTTGAATGAACAAATGACTGCTTGTCCGCAGTTGGCATTAGGTGGTCACAGGGCCCCACCTAAGTAGGGCTGTGAATCCCAGACACACCCAGGAAGGCAGGTCCACGTAGGGTGATAAGAAGAGAACACCTGGGGCAGCAGGCTTGTGAGGCCGGCAGATGTCAGGGAGCACCTGAGGCCCGGGCAGGGGATGGCTCAGGCCACCTTATCCAGTGTGGAGGCCCAGCAGTTTGGGGGCCAGTGGAAGCCATTCAGCCGGGACTCGGACAGACCCAAGTTCCTTGTGAAGTCACGCCCACTGTTCACCCAGGGCTGAGGTGCCCAGAACTGCTCACAGCATACATTTCTGCGTGGCTTGTCACTCAGTGTGTTTTCAGGCAAAGCCCAAGGGTCCCAGGCTGACCAGAGCAGGGTCCCCGACAGGACACAGGTCAGAGGTGTGAGTGGCTGAGGTCAGGGTTTGATTGCTGACTAAGAAAGAGCCAGAAATTTGGTTTCATTTCATTTTCCAGCTGCAAATAATTGAGATTGGCTTCCTGGGGGTATGTATTGAGAAGGGTTCCAAGGCCACATGTAGGCTCAGTGGGAAGGAATGCTGTGATCCATTAGTGATGCCTGCCATGGCTATGGGTGCAGGCAATGGTAGGACGTGTTGTATATTTATTTCCTTGATAAGGTAGGTTCAGAAACTGGGTGCTGCACTGAGGTCAGGAGCCAGGTAGAAACAGAAATCCAGAACCAGCAAGTGGCTGAGGTCAGGAATTAGCTAAAGATTAAAGTTGGGTACCAGATTGTGGAATGATTACAGGAACCAGAGAACTGCCAAAGTCAGAAGAAGATGGTGATTGATGTCAAAAGCCAGCAGTGGGATGGTGTCCTGGGGCCCCATCTAGGCTCTGGGAACAGAGCGTTCCGATATTTGGCATGTCTGCGATGACACATGCAGGGAATTGTCATGCAGGCCACTGATCTGACATCCCTCAGCCTGGAATACTCACCATCTCTCTTTCACCTGGTCACTTCACCTGGTGCCCTATTTTTTTTTTTGTAAGAGCTTTTTAGATATATAATTCACTCACCAAACAATTCCCCTACTTAAAGCATAAAATTCAACGTTTTTGAGTATATTCAAAGGGTTGTATGACCATTACCACAATCAATTTTAGAAGATTTTCATTACCTCAAAAACAAACTCTGTGTCTATTAGCCCCACTAACCCCCTCAGCCCTTGGCAACCACTAATTTACTTTCTGTCTCCACGGATTGACTATTTTGAACATTTCATGTAAATGGAATCATATAATATGTGGCCTTCTGCAACTGGGTTTTTTCACTCAGTATAATGTTTTCAAGGTTCATCCATGTTGTCACATGTATCAGAACTTCATTCCTTTTTATTGTTGAATAATATTCCATTACCTGGATATATCATATTTTGTTTATCCACTCATCAGTTTGATGGACATTTGGATTTTTCCACTTTTTGGTTGTTATGAATGGATATGCTATGAACACTCATGCACAAACTTTTGTGTGTGGACGTGTTTTCATTTCTCTGGGGCATATACTTAGGAGTATAATTGTTGGGTCATATGGTAATCCCGTGTTTAACCATTTGAGGAACTGCCAGAGGCTGCACCATTTTGCATCCCCATCAACAGTGTATGAGGGCTCCAATTTTTCCACATCCTCGCCAATACTTGTTATTATCTGTCTTTTTGATTATAGCCTATGTGGGTGTGAAGTTGCATCTCATTGTGGTTTTGATTTGCATTTCCCTAATGGTTAAAAAGGTTGAGCATTTTTTCATGTGCTTATTGGCCATTTGTATATTTTCTCTGGAGAAATGGCTACTCAGATTTTTTGTCCAGTTTAAAGGTGGGTTATTTGCCTTTGTATTGTTGAATTGTAAGAGTTCTTTATTCTGGATATTAGACCCTTATCAGATATAGGGTTTGCAAATATTTTTTCTCATTCTGCGGTTGCCTTTCATTTTCTTGCTAGTGTATTTTGAAGCCCAAAAGTTATTTCTTCCTCCCTCCCTCCCTCCCTTCCTTCATTCCTTCTTCTCTTTTTCTTTCTTTCTTCCTTCTAGTTTCCTTGCCACTACAGCTACCACCAGGGGTGTCAACCAGTACCCATAATTCCAGGAAGCAAACAGACGCCTTCTCCCACAGCCTGTGCTAGCTACTGTATCACTATGACCAATGGAGAGAAAAGCTATTGATATTAACCACATTGCTCTAAGGAAGTTGCTAGTAACATCCTGTTGATCATGGTACCTAGAGCAGAAACTACTCAGAAACCACCTCTCAAAGGTTGTCCTCAAAATATAATGTCTTCCTTATCTATTTTAAATTTGGTTACTCTGCTTTCAGTGTCATATCTAAGAAGCCATTGCTTGATCCAAGATTTACACCTATGTTTTTCTTCTAAGAGTTTTACAGTCTTAACTCTTCTATTTAGGCGTTTGACCCATTTTGAATTAATTTTTGCATATGATGTGAGATAGGGGTCCACCTTCATTCTTTTGCATGTGGATATCCACACTGTCAGCACCATTTATGGAAAAGAATATTTTTCCCCCATTGAGTTGTGTTGGTACCATTGTTGAATACCAATTAACTTTAAATGTGAGGGTTTTTTTTCTTGACTCTCAATTCTATTCCATTGATCGTATGTCTAACCTCACACTAGTACCATACAGTGTTGATTCCTGTAACTTTGTCATGTGTTGAAATCAGAAAGTGTGAGTCCTTCAACTTTGTTCTTCTTTTTCAAGATTGTTTTGACTATACTTTCTCCCTTGCATTTCCATACGAATTTTAGGATCTACTTGCCCATTCTGCCAGAATGGCAGCTGGAATTTTGTTAAAGATTGCATTTAATATGTAGATCAATTTGGAGGATATTGACATTTTAATAATATTGTCTTTCAATCCATGAACATAGGCTGTCTTTTCATTTATTTAGGTCTTCTTTAATTTCTTTAAAAAATGTTTTATAATTTTCAGAGTATTACACTTCTTTTGTTAAATTTACTCCTAAGTGTTTTATTCTTTTTGATGCTATTGTAAATGGGATTTTCTTAATTTCATTTTTTGTTTGTTCATTGCTAATGTATAGAAATACAGTTGATTTCTGTATATTGATCTTATATCTTGCAACCTTGCTCAACTTTTTATTAGCCCTAATAGTTTTTTTGTGGATTCCTTAAAATTATCTATATGCTAGATCATATCATCTACATATAGAGATAGTTTTATTTCTTTCTTTCCAATATGGATGCTTTTAATTTCTTGCCTGACTGCTCTGGCTAGAACTTCCAATACAATGTTGAATAAAGTAGGGAGAGAAGACATTCTTATCTTGTTCCTGATTTTAGGGGGATGGGGAGGGGTGCTGGGTGGCTGTTGGGGAGCCTGTGAGGGGAGCAGATTTAGGGGAAAGGGAAAGAGGACTGGAGGGATGGCCAAGGAAGGCCATGAGGCAGCTGGCAACAGGTCAGGATTTGGGAGGTGGCAGCTCCTGGGTGGTAACTGCACCCTGGGAGAGGATCCACTGCCCAGGACAGTGTGTGCCCTGGGAGGGCCCTGGGGAAGGACTGCCTGGGGGGACGATGTATCCTGCCCTCCCCATCCATGACTTCTCTCTTCAAGCCAGAGCCTCTCTCCTCCTCCAGGAGGGCAGCTCTATGAGGTCTATGAGGCTACCAGATCATCCTCCCAGTAGGGGGTCGGGGCATGAGAAAGATCTGTTTGCTGGGATTGGGGAGGAGACTGGTGGAGCCAGAGGTGGTGGATGCAGGGGGGTGGGGGACAGTGCTCAGAACTGGACATTCATGCATTCATTCGTTCAACAAACATTGATTTAGCCTCTACTATGTGCCACCTTGATCTAGGTTCAAAACAGGAAGGGTGACAGCCAGACAATGAACAACAAAAGACACAAGGAATAAGTATATTACACAGTTCCTTGGGGATTCCTTAAGGATGGTAGAAATGCCCTATTCCTGAAGATGGCAGCCAGCCCCTCCCTGGTGGTCCCTCCTCCATTCTCCTACCCTTTTCCTGCCACTCTTTCCCCATCACGCTTCTTCCTCTCTTCTTCTTGGGAAATCACCCCTCTGCCCTCTGCAGTGCCCATCCTCTGGGTGCCCACTGAGAAGGCACAAGGCTGGCCACTTGGTTGGTGCATAGGCTTATTCTGTCCCTGGATGGGCACGGTGCTGATGGCGCGCTGAGCATGGGCCATCTCTGTTGCCATGATGCAGGGGCTGCTCCCTTTGTGCCCCACTTTGTGCCCCTGAGGGACTTTCAAGGGCTTAGAAAGGCCCTGCCCTGCACTGAGGACTCCCCAGGGCACAGGGGTGGGGACAGGAACAGCGGCATCCAGATAACTCACCTACGGTGTGGGGAGAGGCAGGTGGGGCTGGGCTCTTCCCTACAAGTTGCCTTCCACGTGCGAGGAATGCACATGCATGCACGCTCCTTCAGGGGTCTGCAGGCCTCTGGATTTGTGCATGAGTGTGTGCCTGTGTGTAGGTGTACATCCATCTGCAAGTGCATGTGTGTACACAGGTTCACTGTGTGTGCATGAATTATGTGTGCATGCTGGTTCGTGGGTGCTCAGGCCTCTGAATTTGCGTACATGTGCCTGCGTGTGCATGTGTGTGTGTGCATGCCTGTCCATGCCTGCAAGAGGATGCGTGTTTTTTACCTGTGCCTGCACCATGCATACCTGTTTGTGGTCTTGTACGTGGCTGTTCACCCGTGTACACGTGAGTCAGCACACATGTGGCAGAGACACATGTGTCAAGTCTGACATTTTAGGATGTTCTGGGTCAGATTTTCCCTGGTAACAAGTGTGCCTGAGGTGGCAGATTAGGGAGTAAAGTGTGGGGAGAAGCCGGACCACAAAGGATTCTGTGCGTGTGTATGTGTGCACTTGTGTGGCCAGAGGACAGGGTGTGTGTCCCACGCTGTTGTAATTGAGCTTTTGAAATACTCTGGTCCCTGCCCTCTGCCCCCGGCGCCCACTATGGCAACAGCAGTCAACTAGTGCTTCCCGGCAAGGCTTCCACCCTGAGGAAGGCGGGGGCACACCTCACCCCTCCTGCCTCCATCTCGAGGGTACCCTGGTTTTCAAGAGCTTAAAGCCTCAGCTGTGACTCCCCGCAGTGGCTTCCTCCTCTTCCTCACCTCACCCCCCAAGCCCAGTCTGGGGAGGGGTGCAGTGGGGGATGTGTATGCTGAGCAGTGGGGAGGGAGGGGATGTAGGACGCATAGGGCAGGGCGGTGGCAGCTGCAGGGACTTGAGAAAAGCCAGAAGGTGTCCCCTGCGGAGCAGTGTCTGAGAGGCCTGAGGGGCTGGGGACCCCTTTTGGGCTGGAGTTTTGGGTGGGAGGGGCTGGTGAGGAGGGGGGCAGTTAGTGTGGGGGGGGGAGGGGAGAGCAGGGAGGCCTGGGTAGCAGGAGCCACAAGGCCCCGGTGCACCGTGAGACTTGTGTTCGCGCACCTGTTCCTCACAGCTGCCTCCAATTAACAGATGAGGCAAGTCAGGCACGTGGGGCTTCACCAAGCTGGTCAGCCCAGACCAGAACTGCCAGGCCACAGAGCCAGGGCTGGGCCACCCCAGCTGAGGGGGCAGGATTTTCCCCATGCTCAGAGGTGAGGTCCTGGCCTGGCAGGCTGGGGTGAGGGCGGGATTGCCCCTTCAGAGCAGGGGTGGTGCCCACAGGCAGAGCAGCAGAGGCTCTGGATGGGAGGGGACTTGACCTGCCCGGGTAGTGATGGACATCCACACAGGGGCCAGTGGGAGGGACCTGAGTGGACAGGCTTCCAAGCCCATACGAGACACCCTCTGGGGACGCCCAGAAAGACCTGGGGTGTCTTTGGGGGTTGGTGAGATTCTGCAACATGCAGGTGGGGCAGGGAACCAGCAAGAATCTTGTACTGTTGCTCCTGTGGACTCATTTATGTACACAAGCAGGGGTGCTGGGGCATGTGGGGCTCCTCTCTGAAGCCGGAGGGCAGTGTTTAAACTGCCAAGGCAGGCTGCAGTCAGCGCAGGGCCCTGAGGAGCTTGGCTCTGGGTTCAAATTCCAGCTCTGCCTCCCCCACCTTGGCCAAGTGTGGCTCACTCCTCCCAGGCTCGCTTTCCACATCTGTAAAATGGGGCTAATAATACCGTCTCCCTATAGCACTGTTTTGAAGCCTTAATGAGATAATTGGCTCAAAGTGCTCATCAGCACAGGGCCTGCCCTGTGAGGATGGACAAGCCTGGGGCCCCTGTCGAGTGGACACTTCTCCCTTCACACCAACCTTTAGGCCAGAGGTGTCACCCTGTCATTATCTTTCAGGGCACAGGCCCCCATGGCATTTCTGGTGATTTTATGAATCTGGGAGATCAGCTCCTCTAAAAAGAAACTCGTTCTCCCTGGCCCAGGAAGGGAGGGTGCCAGGGCCAGCTGCATGCTGAAGAGGCCACGAGCAATGCTTTATGGGGCCTGTAAAAGCTGCCGACCCCGCTCCTGGACTTAATGAGATGAGCAGGGCCCTGGCAGCTCCAATAACTGGCAGCTCCAGCTGAGCCCAGCTCACCCGACAGGGGGCAGGGACAGGCCTCATCTCTGCCTGAGACCCGGGCAGGTCTGGTGAGGGGTGCAGAGGAGGGGGCAAGGAGGCTCACTCCCCACATGCCTGGGCGCAGGAGGGCTGGACGCAGACCCCAAGCCCTCCCTGCCCAGGTAGGGCAGCGTGAGGCAGAATCAGACAGACCAGGGCCCACGGGCTCTTGGACGAGCTGCTTCCAGTCCTGGGCCTGTTTTCTCATCTGTGTAGCAGGGATCAGAATCCACACCTGCAGGTTGTCCTGAAGTTTGAGAAAAAGAGCCTGGCGCCCAGAGCGAGGGCCTCAGTGGAGCACTGATGGCTCAGATCCCCAGGGCGGCCCCCGCTTGGTCCCTCAGCCGAGGTTCATTTGGGGTTTGGGCCTCACCTCCCCAAAATGGGCTGGGCCCAGGGTGCCGGAGCGGGAGGACCAGCAGAGGCTGTGCTGCTTGTGTCCTAAAGAGCAGAGAGGAATGTGAGGGGTGGGGACGGCAGACAGTGGCCAGGGTCGTGCCCCAGGCCACACACAAACCACTCTCAGGCCACGTGCCCACCACCTGGGGACCTCTCTGCCGGGCTGGTCGGTCAGGGCAGGACGCGGTCCTTCCCTCATCCACTCAACCATGCTCATCCGCCTGTCCAGGGACCTCCTTCAGCAGACGTCCCTTAGCACTTCCTCAGGGACAGACCTTACATTCCGTGTTTTTTCCAGTCTTTACGACAACCTGAACAGTTGATCCACCTTTTTCACAGATGAGGAAACTGAGGTTAGAGGGGCCAAGCCCCTTGACTTTGAGTTGATGCAGAATTCCACCCCATGGGGCTCCAGAGCCTTTTCAGGGCCCCTGTGTCCTTGGTGCCCCCTGCAGGTTGGGGTTGGAATAGTAAGGGAAGTGGGGGGACTCCCCAAGCTTTAGGCATCTGCCTTGCTGGCTCTGTCATCCATATATCTCAACCTGCCTCAGCTTCCCTGCCCAGCACTCCGGGTCTCCATGGGGGCCAGATTCTGCTCTAAATCTGACTCTTAATTTCTTCCCACTCTCTGTGCCCCCCTCCTCCCCGACAGAAGCCTCAGTGGCTGTACCCTCGGGCCCAGTAAGGTGATGCGGGCTATGGGAGAGCCTGGGCTCAAATCCTCCTAGCCACGCGATCTTGGGCAAGTCCCCTTTCCCCTCTGGCCTTTGTTTTCTAAACAGAGAGGCCAAGTGAGGGTGTCCATGGTGGGAAGCCTTTGGGGCCTGGGGTGGAGGTGAACACATAAAGGACCCTCCCCCCCAGACTCCTCCCCCCCGACTCCTCCCCCACCCCCCAACCTCATGGTTTCAACTGCTCCTTTGCCGCTAACTTTCTCTAAGTCTTTTTAAATCAAAGTCTGAACTGTCATCAGACCAATGCATCGCCTTAAGATGGTGGACGAGACCCCACCTTTCGGGGGCTGGCTCTCCTCTCTCCTGCTCCCCCAGCTCTGCTTCTGAGGCGACAGTCCCTCATTTCCTACAGGGTGTGTGGGAGGATCTAGTGAGATGCAGAAAAGCCCCTATCACAGGGCCTGGCATATAGTAGGCCCTCAGCCCAGGGGAGTTCTCTTGCTGTGACCCTGGCCCCGGCTTCCCCCCCACAGGGGGCCCCCAGCTTTGGGTGGGGCTGCCATTCCTGGGGGAGGGGTGGGCTCCATGATTCCACAGCAGCTTATCTGCCAGGCAGCCAGATCTGCCCTCTGGTGGGATCTGCTTAGGAACCTGGCCGATCCGAGGCCTCCTCCTAAGAGCGTCCTTTTCTTTGTGGGGACATGGCCTCAGGGGATATCTGTGTGTGCCTTTGGGGTGGCAGCAGTGGGGACAGCTAGTCTCGGGGCCCTCCCCACGTGGCTTGAACCGCCCCTGCCCTCTCCCAGGGCCCCGGTCACTCACCCCCAGCCATCTGATCTCCCCCAGAAGGGACACGGACAATCTAGGACACATCTAGTAGGACTGAATACCTCCTTGAGCTCAGTGGTTAGAGCTCAGCTTCTGGTGCCAGGTTGGCCTGGGTTCAAATCCCAGGACCTGTTTCCAAGCTGTGTGATCTTGGGCAACTTGTTTAAGCTCTCTGTGCCTCGCACATCTGAAATCTGCTCCTCACTGGTGAGGCAAGTGCCCCACTGTCCCCACCCAACAGGCAAGGAAATGGCAGTGCCCTTCCTGAGCGCCTGATTCCAGAGGCCTCTGTTTGCCTACTCCACCCTGGCGTCCTAACAAGAGGCCAGAGGGTCCTGTGAGAGAAGGGGTCTCTTACGTGCTGGGAGGTACACCAGGCAGGGCCATGGCAGGGCAGGGGTCCAGTCTGGCTGTCCCTCAAAGACCTGGTGAGCCCTGGCCTCACCAGAGACCCAACTGGATGAGAACTCCAATTAAAGGTAATTCCCCTTTTTCCTACCTTGAAATTCCTATTGATTTCCTCCCTAAATAGAAATTCCCATTGATTCCTTGTCTGTTCAGATTAGTGTCCTTGGCTGTGGCCTTCGGTGCATAATATCCCCCTGCTCCCACCCAGGCGCAAATAACTCTCCCCAGGGTGACTCTGCCACCACCTCTGGGCTGGGGCCCGTAGCTCCCCAGCTGGGGTGGGGGACAGTGGGTGCGCAGAGGACCTGGGCAGGGCTCTGGCCTCCCTCTGACAGCCCATCACCCTGCTTCTGCCCGAAATGGGATGAGGAGGGGAGTACAGATGGAGATGTCACTAGACTTGGACTTGGAACCACCGTGTCGGACCTGCCTCTGCCTACGAACCGTTAGTCCATTGCTGCATGGAGACCCACAGAGGCCTCAGTGCCAGGAAGTAGCCTCCCACGTGGTCCAGCTAGGCAGCCCTCCCCTCCCCCAGGCTCCTCTGCGTGTACTGGCTCACAAGAGCTGGTGGTTCAATGTTCAGCTTTGGGAGCTGGTTGATGTCACACTGGTAGCTTGAAATCAGCCATGGTGGGAGAATTTACACCATGTAAATTGGCAAATGCTACAACTCAGGGCTTCTCTCCTCTCCTCTCCCCTAACCCAGTTGTAAAAGAGCCAATTGTTAAGCTTTACCAACACACCACTGCCCCAAGCTCTGTTGCCTGCCTCTCATTCCCATCCAGGAATACGGGGTGGCTTTAGCTTTCTGAACACAGGGGTCTCTTTCACAGCTCCCTGCCTTTGCCCGTGCTGTTCTCTCTGCTTGGAATGTCCTCCCCATCCTTTCCTCTATGGTGAAATTCTTGATGACTCAGCTCAATTTCCTTCCCCGTCGTGTCCCACCCCATGCCCTGGGTTGGGCATGGGGGTTCAACAATCAAGAAGACAGGCAGGTCCCTGTCCTTATGGAGCTTACAGTTGGGGGCCCGGCCTCAGAGCCAGCTGGGTCACCCAGGAGCTGGGTGGGCTTGGACAGGTCACCCGTGCTCCTGCAGCCATCAGTGACCTCTCTGTGGGTCAGAACGATCCAAATCGTGGCCTCGGGAGCAGGACTGAGCCTGGTGTGGGCCGGTGTCAGCTGGCTGAATGCTCTCATCCCCATGAGGAGGTACTGATGCTTTCCTCATTTTGCCAGGAGGAAGATGAAGCAAGGAGAGACAGAGGAACATTCCTGACTCGGGTCACGCTGCTGGTAAGTGAAGGAGCTGGGATTTGAGCCTGCCATGTACCCACCACGTCGGCAGGGATGAAGCCCACCCTGTGTGCAGGCGGGCAGCCAGTTCTCCTCTGGCTTGCGCGGCCAGTCTGGGTTAGATCACCCAGGTCCAGCATGCCTCTCCCACCAGTCTGGGGCTTACTCCAGGTGGGGGTCTGGGTCTGATTTTCCTTCGTCCCCAATGTCCAGCCCAGGACCTGGTAGTGGGGTGGCAGGAGGAAGAATCTGAGAAGTGGCTTCTGATAGGGTGAGCAGCAGGCACCCAGGGCCTCCCCACACCCCACTCCGGCACCCAAGCCAGCCCCCCAGGTCTGCAGTGGATGGAGGAGGTGGGGAGGAGGTGTCAGTCGGCTCACCACCCCCCCCAACCCCCTCTTAGTCCTATCTGGTTGGATTCTGCCTCATGCAGTAACTGCCACCTACCTCTGTTTCCCTCCTTGGCCTCCTTCCACTAGAATGGAACCTGGAACTGACCCCAGCTTATACTGGTTGGAGGTAAAAGGAAAGGAAAGAGAGATTGGTGATAACAGAGAACGTTGCCTGCCTGCCTGCCTAATGTGTGTTTGAATTTTGACGTTTGAGGTTTCCACATTAGCCCTGTCATGTGAGGACTGCTGAACCCACGAGGTCCGCCTGGACCATCAGACCAGGGAACTGGCATGGCCAAGGTCACATGGAAAGTAATTTCCTGGGCTGGGCTTTGAGTCAGGCCTGCCTGACGCTGTCCTCTGCATTACCAGCATCCTGTAATGGCAAAGGCAAAAGCCCTGGGGTCCCCGAGACCCGAGTTCAAAACCCAGTGCTGCTTCCTGTAGACCCACTGTGTGATTGAGGCAGGTGACATCGCTTCTCTGAGCCTCAGTGTCCTCAGATCCCTCCCTGGGCTGGGGCCAGAATCCAGTGAGATCCAGCTGTGAGCCCCTTAGCACTGTACATTGCCCAACATAAGGGCAGGATGGCTGTTCTCAACCGCTTTTCCTGGTACTATCCAGACCCTGGCTGGTCCCTCCAACCACTGAGTTCTGGCCATAAATGGGCTGACCTCCTAGAAGCCCGGACCTTCAGGTCTCACCCACCCCCACCACGTGGTCCAACCTCACACTTGGACCCTCTCAGCCCTGGGCAGACCTCTGCCCAGACCAACTGTGACCTAAGAAGGTTCTAAATTGGACTCTGTTGGAGCAGTCCCCTGGTCCCTCCCATCGCTCTACTGATGGCTCAGGATTCCAGGGCCTCCCCCCTGTGGGACTTCGAGCCTCAGTTCTCTCTCTGTTAAATGGGAATGATAGTACCCACGGGGCTCACACTCATGGCCTGGGGAAGGCGGTGAGGGTGGGGCGGAGTGCGCAGCAGAGGGGGTGCCACAGCCATTGGGACCCGAGGAGCAGGTCCTTGGGGCAAGGTATCTTAATGGCTATTTTAAGAGCAGACGTTTATGGAGCCTTGAGGCTTCTCCGTGCGTGGTTTCACCATATCCTCTGGCAACCCTATGAGGCTGCTCCTATTCATATCCACAGACACAGTTGCTAAGGGGCAGGGGTGGGGATTGGTGACTGGATGTTCTACCCCAGAGCCCCTGCTCTCACCACTACACACACCTCCCCCAAAGCTTCCCCTGTCTTCCCGTAAACCCAATTCTCTATCTGAGGTGCAGACATTTTTGTGATGTGTATAACTTGATTATTTCCTGATTAGTCACTCACCACCGCGAATTCACTCTTCCCACTGATCCCAGCTCCTCCGGAAGGGTGCTTCCCCCTCCCTCTGTAGCGGCCACCCTGATGCTGATGGGCACCTGTGAGAGTGGCCTGCAGGGATCTGGCTGAACTTGCTGTGGTTCAGCTGGCCACAGGAGGGCAGGTCGTGTGGGTGGCAGAGGCCATGGCACGTGCGGGCCTGGTGTGGGGGGCATCCTCATTTTACTTGGTAAGCTGTTGACCCATCTGGCAGCATCAAGGGAACCGTCCCCAAGTAGTCATCCATTCTCTCAACAGATAGTGATGGAGCACCCACAGGGGGCCAGGCCTCACGCAGTGCATTGCCCTAAGAAAAGGCCGCGTGTCTAAAGATGTGTGTGTGTGTCTATATACAGAGTTTATTTATAGTCATTCATTCATTGACTCATTCGTGGAGCATGTACTGTATGCGCTGAACTAGATAGACAGATCCCTGCCCTCACAGAGCATCTCTTCTGGTAGGGCAGACAGACAATAAACAAACACCTCGGCAGGTCAGTTCAGAAAGTCTCCAGGGCAATGGGCAAGTGACTGGGGAGTCAGGGATGGCTCCTTTGAGAGGTGTCCTTTGAGCTGAGGAGTCGGCACTGTGAAGATTTGGGGGGAAAGCATTCCAGGAGGAGGGAACAGCTAATGCAAAGGCCCTGAGGTGGGAATGAACTTGGTTGAATTCAAGGACAGAAAGGTCAGTGGCTGGAGGGTGAGGGCCCCATTTGTGGGAACAAAGCAGAAGTTCAGGTGCAGCTGCTAAGACTCTGCATTCTGGAGTTAGGCCTTAAGGGTTTATGGGCTCAGAAGAGGCTGGTGTCCAGCAAGCCTGGGTCAGACTTACCGTTCAGCTGCACCCACCGGAATCGCCTCCTTAGCTTCCCTGGCCTCCTCTCCTCCTCCTCCTCCTCCTCCTCCTCCTCCTCCTCCTCCTCCTCCGCTTTCTCCTGTCCCCTGCGGCCAGGCCAGACCCCAACCAGAGGCCAAAGGTCTCAGCCTGGGTCAAGGCCACCTCCTCCCAGCATGTCCCACCATCCCTGTGATAGGCTGACAATGTGGCTTTTAGAGCAAAAAAAGCTCAGAACGGCAGCAAGGTATGTGCCTTCAAACAAAGCAGCTTGTTACACTTAGGCCCCAATAAAAAAATCTTCTAAGTGCCTAATTAACAGTTTAGGTAGATATAAAAACATAATGAGAAAAACAATCTGTTTGCGGAAAAAAAAAAGGACAAAAAAAAAAAAAAAAGGAAAAATTGGCAGGGCCCGGCTGGCTGCTAATGAAGGCGCGTGTCCGTCTGTGCGGGCTCGAGTGGCCGGGAGGGCTGGCCCGATGGTCTGCTCACATGCCGCTATTGCCCCTCTGTACGTCTGAGCAATTTTAAACTTGGCAGGAAGGGAGCCGCGTGGAAATTTGCGTAAGCCTTGATAAATATTTTATGCAAATTAAAATTGAATTCTTTGCTTAGTTTAAGCAATTTCCCTGTAAGGAGTGTGTCGAGTAGAGAGATTACAACATTTGCCGGTTTGTTTATAATTTAATTTTTTTTTTTTTA